>NC_077228.1:707913-817913 GCF_027887165.1 Monodelphis domestica | reverse complement strand
GAGTCCGGTAGGACATTCTGAGGGACCTGGCAGAAGCACAAAGGTGGCTTTGTAGACTCTTTCCCATTCACATAGATAGTGTTTCATTGGAAAGCCTACTTCAAATGAACCAAGGCCCATTCTTGGCTTTTCTCCCTTCTGAGCATGGCGTGAATGCATTCTCTCCTGTCTCCCAGCTTCCCTGGCTTTCTTAAAGACTCAGCTCAAACCTTACCTTCTATAAGGAGCCTTTTCTGACTTTCCTTCCCTTCCTCCCCACTCCTAGATCCTTCTCTCTGAGATTACCTTCTTTTGACCATATACATAGACTATATAATAATTAGGGTGACGGTTTTGCATACTTTCTCTTCTGCTAGCCTGCGAGCTTCTCAAGGGGAAGGATCCCCTTTTAGACTTCTTTTTTGTCCCCAGAAAATATTCAATGCTTAATGAAAGTTCATTGGTTGGCATTTACTGAATCCTTCCATATACCAGAAATTAGCATAAATGCTGTAGATTCAGAGACACAAAGATACGATATCCCTTGACCTTAGGGAGCTCGCATTCTAATGGACAGAAATACCACCCTCACAGAGAAGGACGTTCCCAATATATACAAATTTCCACTGGAGGTTTTTGAGTTAGAGAATGACATGATCAGAACTGCTTTAGAAATAGTAATTTCTCACTTCTCTGGATGATGTATTGGAGGGGAACAAAAAGAAAAGAGATCAGTTAGGGAGGCTATTGCTACCGCCCAACCGAGATGATGCAGGACTGAACTGTTGGGGTGGCTGTATGAGTAGAAAGAAGGGAAGAGATAAGTGAAAGATATTGTAGCTGTCATCCCAGATATATATGCAATGCTTCTGACACACATGGCTCATGCAAAAAGGGATCTATGGAATCTTTTCAGGAAAGGAATTAAGTCCATGATGGTGAACCTATGGCACATATAGACGTCTCTATGGGCACGCATGCCAATAACCGATGTTCCAAGTACCCAGAGTTCCTAACAAGAATTGTGGAAAGAAGTGCAGCTGGGCTGCTCCCTCTCCCACTCCTCAGTCTGAGTTAGTAAACTAATCCAGCATCCCTTGTAGGACAAGGTTGTCCCACCCCATTCAGAATACAATGGCCTCATAATTACCTTTGGCCTGAGTGAGACAGAAACAACTTATATCTTTACTATCAGAAGCAACCAGTGTCTTTACAATACAAAGTAGTTTGGGGTGTGTCTTTTGAGTTTGTACTTTACAAATGTTCAAAACTGTAGTCTAGTGATTTAGGAATAAGTTTTATGAACCCAAGGCTGGGCTAATAGCCTCTTCAGCTCCCTTCCCCAGATTCTTTCACAAGCAACCTTTGGCCACTTTTGTTTGCATTCTTCTTCCCCTCACTTCTTACTAGCCCAACCTGTTCAATTTGCATTCAAAGGGGTGCCAGCCTGAGGGAGAACAGGTGGGCTAGAAGCTCTGGAAAACACCATAGAGACTGTCAGAGGGAGTATCTCCCAATCAGCCCTGTATCCAGATTAAAACCTGACTTCAACCCTTGACCATTTGCTAAAAAGGTTAATCTGCAGGAGACCTGCTTCAGGAAGGCTAGAACAGTGAATGTGTTAGGATGGTGTCATTTAACCTGGGGGTTTTATTTTCCTATAAATAAAGGGTTTTCCTGTAAGCTGGGACTTTTTTTTTTTGCTTTTTTTCTAGGTTTGAGAGGATTATAGCTCATATAACCAGAGGGTACAAGAGTGCTTGTACCCCTTGCCTCTCCCTCTCCCAAGCCTGACTACATCACCTGCCCCCCCCCAGCAATGCAATGGGAGTGCTTCTTACCTCCCCTGGGTGGAGTAAGGGTTGAGGGAAGCAGTTCCTGGGGCACTCAGTGGGGAGGGAGGACACAGAATGTTTGGGGGGGGGTCTGGCACTCCATCTCTAAAGTTCTCCATCACTGTATTAGGTTTACAAGGTAGGCATGAGGTATATATATGTATATTACACATATGTATGTACATACATACATACATACATATATATATATATATACATATGGGTCACAGCACCACATTAAGGTCTCTCATCTCATGAAATGACTCTGAAGCCTGGAAACATCCATTTCTCAAGATCAGTATTAGATGTCTTGGGCACAGAAAAAAAAAGACAAGGCAAAAGAGTAAATGAAAGGCTAAAGGCAGAAGAAGGCAGAAGAGTAAGTTAGGGACTTGTGGAGCAGGCTTAAGTTTACCTCTGGTGTTCTCCTTGCCCTGTGCTGATGTCCACCTTTGCCACTGTGGAGAAAAAGGGAGGGAAGTTCTCTTAGCTAGAAGTCAGGGAGCTACCGGAGTCCCAAAGCAATGTGCTCAAAAGGAGACTAAGGCCCCTTCACAGCCCTTTTCATAGTCTACCAATGGGTCCATCTCCCATGAAACTTAGGACCCAAGCTACTTTTATACAGCCTCCAAGTCCAGGGACCAATAAGCCTTGGCTACATGATCTCAAGGCACAGCACTTCTTTCTCTGCAAAAAGCCAACATGTGCATCCAATTGCAAGAGGCCAGAGCTCATTTTCCTATGAAAAGATAGAATTCAACTTAGCTACAAGAGAAATAGGGCTCCTCTCCCGCCCCCATGGGGACACAGAAATGAGGGCTCTTGGCTGGGACTTGCCCTTGGTCCTGATCTCTTGGCCCAACTCAGAGACTTTTGGGGTTGATTCCTCTGCCCAGGCTCACTATCAAACTAACCTTTAAGCTCACCATGAGCACCAAAAAAAGTGTCTTCATTGAAAAAAAAAACCCAGCAAAATATGCTAATTATCAGTCAGGTACCACAGGGGGTAGAGTGTTGGCCTTGAAATCGGAGATCCTGAGTTCAAATGCAACCTCAAGCCCTTAGAAGAGAGGTGTGCCTCTGAGAAAGCAATGAAATCTATGTTTTCCTCCGTTTCCTCAACTGTAAATTAGGAATCCTAAAATCACCTTCCTCCCAGGGTTGTCATGAGGATCAAATGAGAAAATAAAGTAAAGCACTTTGCAAACTGCATGTACTCTCTGAATGCTATCTCTGATTAGCATTATTAATATGATGCCACATACTAAGGACTCTTTGGTCATGGCACTTTAGGGAGGAATGCAAACATGGAACAAAGAGAGGAGGAAAGTAGCCAGCAAAGCTGGGGTATTTAAAGGAAAGGCTAACAGCTGCTGGGAGTTTAAGAGATGGAAAGTGGTATCAGGAATGGGACGGGCAGCAAATACTGAATAAAACATGAGAAAATAGATGTGGAAAAGGCAAGAGAAGTTTATTATTAGAAAGTTGAAAGACAATCTTTGAATATAGTTGAACCGTGTAGGTTTTAAATAGGAAGCGATCCAGACCTATAAGAGAGAGCTCTGCTCCAGCCCCAAATGAGAGCTCCAATTATGCTTTCCTCTGGCTTTTATACTCAACCTTGAAGCTCCCAGGTAGACACTTAGGCACTTGAGGCAGTCACTTACTAGCTGAAATGATTATCTTAGCAGAAATCAAAACTGGGGTGGAGATGGCAGCCAAATGCAAAATTGATGAATCATAAGCAAGCTCCATGCATAGAATTAGCTGGCTTCTCTCTCTCTCCACCCACAGATTCTGTTCAGCAGACATGATTGCGACACCTACTCTGCTCAAGGCAGAGGGAACAGGATCCAGCAGAGAGCATGGTGATGACTTGGGAGTCACAAAGATTCAGCTTTGATTTCCACCCTGAGTCTTACTGAGAGTCCCTGGACTAGTCTCTTAAACTCTCTGGTCATCAGCTGCTACCTAGGACAGATCCTCTAAGTCACAGACCACAAGTGATATGTAATCTGCTTTGGTGGAAGGAGTTCTGACACAAGAAGTTCCCCCTTCTCAGCAGAGGGTATTTCTTTTTTTATTATTTTATTTAGTCAATTTAGAATATTTTCCATGGTTACAAGATTCATGTTCTTTCCCTGCTCTTCCCAAACTCCCCCCCTCCCCAGCGGACAAGCAATTCTACTGGGTTTTGCATGTGTCATTGATCAAGACCTATTTCCATATTATTGATATTTGAACTAGGGTGATCGTTTAGGGTCTACATCCCCAATCATGTCCCCTCGACCCATGTGATCAAGCAATGGTTTTTCTTTTCTGCTCCCACAGTTCTTCCTCTGGATGTGGACAGTGTTCTTTCTCATAGATCCCTCTGGGTTGTTCAGGATCACTGCACTGCCACTAATGGAGAAGTCAGTTACATTCGATTGTGCTACAATCAGTCTCCATGTACAATGTTCTCCTGGTTCTGCTCCTTTCACTCTGCTTCACTTCCTGGAGGTTGTTCCAGTTCCATGGAATCCCTCCAGTTCATCATTCCTTTGAGCACAATATTACATAAGCATCAGATACCACAGTGTGTTCAGCCATTCCCCAATTGATGGGCATCCCCTCATTTTCCAATTTTATGCCACCACAAAGAGCGCAGCTGTGAATATTCTTGTACAAGTCTTTTTCCTTATTATCTCTTTGGGGTACAGACCCAGCAGTGCTATGGCTGGATCAAAGGGCAGACAGTCTTTTAGTGCCCTTTGGGCATAGTAGCAGAGGGTATTTCTGAAAGAATTGGGGAAGCCTAAATACAAAAAGGTGAAAGATGTTGTATAGAGGCAGAGCCAACAAAACGTAGTTGCCACCCACGTGGATGGGTCCAATGGGACTGTATGAGATCATATAGAGTCCGATCTTGATGATATAAGGAAGAATTAATGACTGAAAAGGGCTTTGTAGCCTATGGCAGAGAGAGGGAAAGGCTATTCACCATAATCCTCCGGGCCATTGATAGCTTTCTAACCCTAATTCTGAGATTAACCCCAACCCTTTAGACTCCCCTTTCTCTATTATAACAAATAGACAGGGTAACAATAACAATGTTCAGATACAGAGGAAGTGTGGAGCAATAAAAAAGGACTATCTCTGTTGTCATAGGCCCTGGCTTCCAGTTCTGCTTCTGACACTGGACTTCTTCTTTCTCACCTGTAAAGGGTTTGAACTAAATAGCCCGAGGTCCTTTCCAGCTCTCTATTTATGATCCAAACATTCTGGCCTCTGAAACTTCCCCCTTTTTATCTAAACAGGGAGGCGCATCTTCTGGCACTCACACAGGGGTATGCTGGTAAATATTCAACAACCAGCTCTCCCTCCACACACACACACACACACACACACACACAAAATGACAACTATGCAAGGCACTTTTCAGTTTAATGTGCATTATTACTATTTTCCACTTACTCTTTAAAATCTAAGCAGTTGACAAAAGAATCAATCTAGCCCTGATGTGTAGCGTTGCTGTTTCCAAGGTGCAAGTGTTGATCCTGACAATATAATCATAGGTTCTCCTTCACCAGTGAGAGATGACTCCAGCACAGCCCTATCCTAGGTGTCCTCAGTGAAAAGAACTGTGCTTGCTTTTTGACCATGATAACAGAGAGTGGGTTATCAATCTCAATGAAAACTGAATAACAGAGAAACTCAGAGGGGTGGTCAAGAGAAAATTCCATTTTCAATCAATCTGTCATCAAACATTTAAATTCATTCTATGTTCCAGACTCTCTGCTAGGCATGCAAAGACAAAAATGGAAATTCCTCATCTAAAGAATCTCACCTCCTAATAGAATAACCCTCATCCCTATAGAAACAGAATATATCCAAAATAAATGCCAGGCATTTAAATATGAGGGATGGAGGGAAGGTAGAAGCAACTGGAGGGATCAGAAAAATTTCATGTAGGAGGTGATGCTTGCACTCAATCTTGAAGATCCAACTGGATGGGAAGACAAAGGGCATTCTGGGGAAAATGGGCCACCAGCACAAAGACATAGAAATGGAAGTATAAGAGCAAAATGCAAGTTGATTTTGAGGTTCACAAGGACAGAAAGCACTTCAGTCAAAGACAAGCTATAAACTCTGTCTTGGAACACAATCACAACCACTACTGCCACCATCCTCACAAGCAACAGAGTACCAGGACCCAAGTGTTGGGAGTGTTGGAGCTTCTAACTCCCCTAGGGGTTCTTTGAAGTGACATCAGTCATCTCAAAAGGCCTCTCTGTCTCTATCAACTAAACAGAGCTCCTGTGGGCTACAATATGCTAAGCCTGGAGAATTAATGAATCTTGGGAGCAATCTGATATGTAGGATGTATGGACTGAAAGTTTCCAGGGAGACAATATGACACAAAGGGAGAAAGTCACAGAAGCTGAGAGATGGAAGGAACCTCAGAGGCCATTTTGGCCAACTTTGTCTTGATAGGTGCCTAAGAATCCACTTTACAACTTCTATTTGTATTCATCTATTCAGTTATCTATTCACCCATCCATCAATCCAATCATGCATTCATTCATTCCCTGACAAACACCAATCAATCAACAAGAATCTATTGCATTCCAGGTGTTCTGCAGGCACTGGGAAAACAGACAAAAATAAAACAATTCCTGCCTTTTGGGAGTTTAAGTTCTATTAAGATAGACAACTGGTGCACATGGAAGTACACGCAAAATAATTCTATTCAAAATAAATGCAATATATACCAGTTCATTTGTGAAGGGAAGAAAGAGCAAAGGAGGGATCTAGAAAAGGCCTCATGTAAGAGGATGGATTAAGCTGATCATAGCAGGAAATAAGGGATTCTAAGAAGTGTTGGAAGGAAAGCAAATTTTCCAGATATGAAGGACAGTCAGTCTGTCCAAAGGCATGGAGATGGGCAGTGGAATTTCTCTTAAATATCTCTAGTGACAGGCAGCCTATTTTGCTTGCTACCCCTCTAATTACTAGTCATGAGGAGAACCCTAGAAGTCTGAGTGTTGCTAGAATATCCCTCCATTTGCTTCTCTATTCCAGAATGACCTCCTGAGGAAGTCATCACTGATGACCTCAGTCTAACATGGCATTCTATTAACATGGTCTGTGCTTGTCTGTGCTACCTCCTTCCCAAGTAGAATGAAAGTCCTTTGAGGCCACGGGCAACTTTCAGTTGTGCCTTTGTCACTGGTGCTTGGGATATGAAACAGAATACGTGATGATTTGGGGAGCTGAATTATACGCTGAAAGCACATCCTTTGTTTTGACATGCACTGACCTCTTTCCCACCTGAATTTCCTACAGATTTCTTCTTTCTGGTTCAAAAAAGAATAATCGGTAGTATAGGGAAATGATCTGGTGGCTCCCCAGGGTGTAGGAACACCTAGGATGCTCACATACTGATCTTTGTTTCTTCAGGGTCTACCAAAATCCTGGACACATAGTAGGTCTTTAATAAATGTTTACTAATGGAAATATTGGGGTGAGACCACTGAATGAATGGAAAGAAACGTTTCCTCTTTATTCTGTAACTCAGCGGCCATGGTAAGTGCCCCAAGAAGCCAGATCAACATGGAACACAGTGCCAGGCACAGAGTGCCCTTTAGAAAAGCTTATTGATTGACTTATGGCTTGATGAACCACTGCTCTCAAGCTCATCCTTCACTACTCACCAGCAGTGATGGAAAAGGTAAGTATCCCATCACCTTGGGGTCGGCGTTCATTTTTAAGAGAAATGATATTGATGCCTTTTGCTTCTCCCCCAGCCATCTCCAGATACAGCACTCTCCTCCCTCAGTGCCAGCTTTAGAACAGCAGCATCGATTCAATCCCATTCGCTCAATGCAGTGACCTTGTCTGAGAGTGGATGCACATCTGTGCTAACTTCTAGGAGGAAGTGAAGAAGAGTTCTATTCCCTTTGCCCTCTTTGGGACTGAGACTATTGGCTACCATGGCTCAGACATCACTTCCTTGGCTGTTCTTTTATTTATAATGTGGATGTCAATAAGTTTCTTTTTTTAATCTCTTTCCCTTCTGTCTTAGAATCAATACTGTGCATTGGTTCCGAGGCAGAAAAGTGGTAAAGGCCAGGCAATGGGGCTTTAGTGGCTTGCCCAGAGTACACAGCTAGAAAGGCCAAATTTGAACCCAGGACCTCCCAACTCCAGACCTGGCTCTTTCCACTGAGTCACCTAGCTGTCCCTCAACATATTTTGATGAATATTTGCTTACTTTGCTTCCAAAGATGTTTACGAATTTTCATCACTTCTTTAGTGAATATTAATACCTCATTTCATCCGTATAGCTCACTTTGATCAGCCATTGCACCCTAAGTGGGCCGACATTTGGTTGGTCCCTTGCCATGGAAAAAGAAGTGAATCTTTTGCTCCATTTGGGTCCTTCCCTTCTGCCTCTGACCTCCTAGGAGTGTGTTCGGTCATGGGATCTGCAGGAAAGCGGCTGCGAGCTGCTGAGTCTTTCTTCTTGTACAATTAAGATTGTTTTGCAGAATGATTGGACCAATTCAGAGCTTCATCAGTCAGCCAAGAAGAAACGAAGCACTTAGTGTGTGACAGACACTGTACCAGGCACTGGAAATAAAAGAGAGGGGGATAAGCACTCGCTCACATTCTAATGGGAATGCCGCGTCCCAAGTCCGTCCTGTTCCCGATACGTACCCCGTAGATAGGAAGCCATCTCCAGGGAAAGGGCTCAGGACCTGGAAAACCCAGAGAGGCCCCTGCAAGAGGGCACCACTTCAGCGGACTCTGGAGAGAAGCCAGCGAAACCTCGAGGTGGAGATGGAAGGCAGAACCCCACAAATATGTGGGGGTGAGTGCAGCGGCCCAGAGAGATACCAATTAACGTGCCTTCTTGTCACAGAAGTGCCCTGGTGGCCCTTCCCTCCCAGTTGGCCACTTTTGCCCGTCTCTGGGGGCAAGGTGAAGCCTTGGGTTCATTTGTATCAACGTCGGCACTGGCTCTTGACTGAAACCTGCTGTTCCAGAGCTGCTGAAATGATGGGATTCGTCCTACTAGGACGAGCACAAGGAAGATCGCGCAGTTTTGCACCAGCCCCCGCCCCCCCCCCCCAGCCTGACAAGGGCAGCGCAGGGGCACCCAATGACTCAGGAGAGGCAGGAGAGGCCAAAGAAGAAAGGAATGGCCATCCGCGGCTCCACCCTTCTGTTTCTCCTCCGGCCATGCTGGGACCACCCAGCCAACAGATTTCAGAACAGAAACGGAATCCAGAGAAGGGCTCAGCAGAACAACAGAAAGCAAGCGGACTTGGTAACCGATCCAAACAGCCGAGAGGGGCTGGCTGGGCTCCAAATACCCACTCAGCCACCCTCAGCCAGATGTCCCTGCAAACCGAAAAGGAACAAGCAAGGAAGCCAGGACAGGCAAGGCACGGGGCCAGAGTCTGGGCAGCCAGGGGTGCTCACAAGATTGGAAGGGCGATGGGGAGATGGAATCCCAAAGCCTGCTTCCACCCTGGGTGCTGCTCCATCCTTGTTCGTCCATACAGGAGTCATTGACACTACCCATTCAGAGAGAAAAGGAAGCCAAAGGAATGGAGAGGGAAGTCTCCATCTTCCCTAATACTAGCTACATGGAAAACGATTGAGGCAGAATCTTTGGGGAACGGGAGGGGAGTGAACCTAGCAGAGATTGCTGTCAAGATGTCATCGAATCATAGCCCTAGAGCAGGAAGTGTGACTTTAGCAGCCCTGTCTAACTTCCACTATACAGATGGAGAGGGAGGTGGTGTTGTCTCCATTTTACAATTGGGGAAACTGAGGCCAGTGGTGATTAAATGACTTGCCCAGAGTCATAAGTGTTTGAGGCTGATCTTGAACTCAACTCATTCTTATTTGAAGTGCACTGCTCTGGAGCTACCAGGGAAACTCAGTTCCCTAAGGTGGCCCTTCCATTTTGAAACAGTTATAACTGTTATTCAATTTTTCAATATATCTTTCAACAAGTAGTTAGTGTCTGCTATGTTTGAGGCAGGGTGCTACACACACACACACACACACACACACACACACACACGAGCTGCCCTTGATCTCAAATGGGTTACAGTCTACTTTGCTCACATCAAGATGCAGTTTTCCACTCCGCAAGCGCTGTTTCAACTCTCCATTCCTGAGGGGCCAAGCTCAAAGGGCGAATCCCTCCTCAGCTCAAAGCCCTCCGAGGGCTTGGACGATGCCATCTCTAGTCCTCTCTGCTTCTCGGTCATCAGCCCTGGGACATGCTCCAGTTTGCACCCAGAACTGGGCGCCGCCAATTGGCCAGCACTTACAACGTGTCAACTCAGTGCTGGGCTAAACGCTGAAGGTACAAAGAAAGGGGAAGGACAGAAACGGGCCTCCCTCACGGAGCTTCCATCCTCCTGGAGGAGATCATGTGGAAGTGAGAGGCACCTACGAGGGGAATAATGAAGTCAGCTTGGGGGGGAGCCCAAAAGAAGGCTCCATGAACAGGAAGAATGCCGAGGCAAATGCCACGCAGAATCCAAGTTCGTGTCCGTCTGTTAGGCTGCCACGCCACGTGGTTGAGCTCAGAGGCCCCTCAAGGGCCAAGATCTTTCTCGAATGGCTTTTTGTCTAACCATCCAGGCCCAGCTCAGACTCACAACACGGAGCTTCCGAAACCAAAGAGAAGACGCGATCGTTTCGCAACCTCAAAGGAAGCCAAATGGCTCCTCTTGTTCCAGTGTGCTGCATCTCTCCTTCTGGCGAAGAAAGCATCATGTGCCGTCTGTCCGGGGACCCGTGTGAGAAATGGAGGCACCAGCTTAGCCGCACGATAGACTAGAGGAAACTGCTGGAAGCATCCTTGAATGACTGGATTTGGGCTCAGCCCATCTCGGCCCCCTCTGGAGGGCCGTGCTTGGACTCAGAGCCAGAGAGTTTCATTCGGCTCCCATGTGTGACCCTGTCGAGTGGCTATAAGAATCGCAGCAGTGCCTCCCTCCCAGGGTGGTGACGGCGACAGAAAGCCTGGAAAAGGACGTTCATGCCAGCTCTTATTGTCTCCACGTCTTCAGTGCAGAAGTGTGGGAATGTGGCATCAGAGGGCTGACTTTTAATGCGAAAGGGAGGTCCATTCTAGGATGTGCTGCTCGGGGAGATGTTGGGTTAACGCAGACCTCTCAAGCTACCCAAGATGGGGTATTGCTGAAGCCAAGCCACAGACGAGACACTGTCTTGGGTGTCACAAACACAAGGACAAAAGATGGGAGCCTCTGCCTGGGAGGGACGCCCACGTCACAGAGAGATGTTTGGGTAGAGCAATATCGAACATCTCACCTCAGCCTGAAGCCACCAAAGCTAAAGGCTGCTTTAAGACGTCGGGCGCATCATGCACCCCGCATATAGGCATGAGACAAACACAAGACGGGGGGGCACAATTACTCGCTTGGAATTTTTCTGACACCATCCTCAGCCTTTTCCCCTGAGTCAAAACTAAGCACTGAAGGGTAAGTGAGGTTACGTGAACTTCTTCAAAGAAGCAACAAGGACTCGAAATTCCAGGGCTGGAGCTCACCTGGATCTGCTGATGGGAAGTTTGGGAACAGATTCCCAGTCATCCCTCTCAGTGGAGTCCCCAGCATTATCCAGCGCCTCCTTCCACCTTTCCAGGCTCTTTGTTCATGTTCTCCAGCTCTCCCCCCCCCCCCATTTGAACAGAAGCTCCTCCAGAGGAGGGATGTCTCTGCTGGGATTCATATTCTCAGCACATGGGCATGTCTGACACTTAGTAAATACTTGATAAATGCTTGATGACTCAACTGGACATGATTGGCCCGACTCTGTGAGCCTGATTTCTCATCAAAAGTGCACTCTGAGATAATTGCAACAGCTTTTCATTTTCCCCTTTTCCCTTCACTTGGGACCTTGACGCTCTGAGATGTACTCTTGCAGGGGATTTTCTCCCCCCCCCCAAAAAAAAGAAGCGACTCAGCTATGATCTTTACAGCTTCCAGCTTCTGAGATGGCACAACATTCTGTTAGGGAAAGACAAACTGAAACCCAGCAAGGCAACTGATGTCCAAAAGGAAAGTGGCAGTCTGGTAGCAATGTCCTGGCATTCTCTAAGGGCAGAAAGAGGGAGGGAGGGAGGAAAGAAGGAAGGAAAGGAGGGAGGGAGGGAGGGAGGGAGGAAGGAAAGAAGGGAGGGAGGGAGGAAGGAAGGAAGGAAGGAAGGAAGGAAGGAAGGAAGGAAGGAAGGAAGGAAGGAAGGAAGGAAGGAAGGAAGGAAGGAAGGAAGGGAGGGAGGAAGGAAGGAAGGAAGGAAGGGAGGGAGGGGGGAGGGAGGGAGGGAGAGAGGGAGGGAGGGAGGAGGATGGAGGGAGGGAGGGAGGGAGGGAGGGAGGGAGGAAGGAAGGAAGGAAGGAAGGAAGGAAGGAAGGAAGGAAGGAAGGAAGGAAGGAAGGAAGGAAGGAAGGAAGGAAGGAAGGAAGGAAGGAAGGAAGGGAGGGAGGGAGGGAGGGAGGAAGGAAGGAAGGAAGGAAGGAAGGAAGGGAGGGAGGAAGGAAGGAAGGGAGGAAGGGAGGGAGGAGGAAGGGAGGAAGGGAGGAAGGGAGGGAGGGAGGGAGGGAGGAAGGGAGGGAGAAACAGGAATAATTTTTGAAGAATGGCTTGTGTTTGTCCAATAAAAATCAGCCGGACACGGGTTAATAATGTCTTTTTGTCAGATGATGCCTTCTCTGCTCCGGAAAGGGGAGGAGGGAGGAGGGAGGTACCTGGGAATGTTAATGTAACAAACAAATAAATACATTTTAAATTTAAAAAGAAAGAAGGAATCGTCATTCTTCCTTCCCTCCACCCAGCTGGTATTTCCACTAAAGATTGTTCTGTAAGCATAATGTGCACAAATCATTTGAAAAGAACGCTGTGCAGCCGCTGCCTTCTCCCACCCAAAAGGCTTTCCATTGGGAACAATGGCTCCGGCTCATTTGCTTCCCACCCCCTGTTACACCAGGCCCAATTAGCGCTGAACTACAATCAGAGCCCGATTGTGCTGGCTATTTCCTCCCTGGACCTGCCACCACAGCCCTTCTGCCCTGATTCCTTGTTTGTGAGATTATATAATAGATCTTTTCGGAGAATCCTTTTCTCTCGCTCTCTGAGGACCCGTTGATGGCAGTAACTGTCTCTGCAGGGCCTTCTGTGGGTTCCTTTTCAAGTTCTTCTTTCATATAGCCTTTCGAGTGAATATTTGATTAGTTGACTTTTTCCTTCGTTCTCTTATTTGTCTTATAGCAGAAACCTCTCTTCTGTGATGATCTCAGTTAGACATGGAGAGGCTTGTATGACTTGGGACAGAGCAAAGAAAGAGGAATTGAGAGCTTATTTCCTCCCCTATCACTCTGGTGACTTACAGAGAAGAAAAACTGGATCTCTCCCGGAGTTAGGAAAACCCGAGTTCAAATCCTGCCTCAGACACTGACAAGCTGTGGGATCCTGGGCAGGTGGCTTCACCTTGACTGTCTTCTTTGACTGCTTCCTGTTTCCTTGAAGTCTCACTTCATGTACATTCTCTGAAGTCTGGGCTACTTTCTGTGCCGTGAAAGGATGGGCCTGCATGGGACAAGGAGAAGAGTCCGGCGGCAGCTCCATTTCTTGACCTTTGGGTGGTCAAGGTGGGCCTCAAGGACACTGCGCCCCAAAGCTTTGGTCTTAGTTCCTCCCACTGCCCTGATTTCCGCTTCTACTTGAAGAGTCACATGAGGAGTAAAGCTGAGGGGGGGCAAACAAATCACTGGCAACACTTTTTAACTAGAGAAAATGGGTAACAAGGTGGGAACTGAGCTAAAGCGGAGGACTTGGATGTGGAGAGCGGATGTAAGGCAGCAGGCAAAGATGTGGCCAGGAACCATTGGAAAGGCTCCATGACGCAGATGCGGATGTGAGCTGATGGAACTCTTCTGTCCCATAGCCACACCCTGCCTTTGCCCTGACTTTGGCACCTCTGAGCGTCACACACACACACACACACACACACACACACACACACACCCCAGCCTAGTGGGGATGAGCTTCTTTTCCTCCATAACAAATCAAGTCAAGGAATCCCGAGAGTACCGTAAGTCTTGGCAAAGAGGAGGAGTAAAGGATGTGGAAGCAGAGGCAAAGGGTGCTTCAAAAAAAGCTGAGGACAAGAAAAGCCCGACACCTATTTCACGAAGGGTAGTGTAGGCAGCTGGGTGGTACAGGGCATGGTGTTGGGCCCGGAGTCAGTAAGACTCATGTTCCTAAATGCAAATGTGGCCTCAGACACCTACTAGTCATGTGACCCTGAGCGAGTCACTTAACCCGGCTTGTCTCAGCCACTCCTCCATAAAATGAGCTGGAGAGAGACATGGTCACCTTTGCAAGAAAACCCCAAATGGGACAACAGAGGAACGTTGAGCCCAACAACACAAAACAGGAGTCTTGTAGTGGGAGAAGCACCGACTGGTCAAGAAGTGGATCAGAATCACGTTCTGTTCCTACCATAATGGCGTAACTGAAGCTCACGGCGACTCCGTTTCCTTTACTGCACAGTGTGAGAAATCTGGCACGATTCGCTCTCACTACACACAGCCAAAGAAGGCTCCGTCTTTCAGTGGCTCTAGTCTACGCTGCAGAGATGGTGGCGCATCTCCTCAGATGCGGCTCGTATTTCATTTGCAAGCCATGTGCTGACGCAGCAGCCCGAGTCCTCCCCGTCCTGCCCATTCTGATCAGATACCGAACAGGAAATTGCAGCTCGTCAGCACCCAGTGCCAGATCCGTTGGGGAGCTGCATTCTTCACGCCTCGAGCTCACGCTGCCTTCCTTCCCCCACCCCTGCCACGCCGTGGCTGCAAAAACCACGGGCAGCCCCCGTGCTCTGCTGCAGCCCTCTCTGTACGTGTGTAAGAGAGCTAATGCGCTGCGAGGGACCAGCTCGGAGTAGCACACGGGCAGGATGCTCGTGATTGTTCTGGAACCGGGCAGCAGCCTTTGGTTGGTAAAACTGGATGAACCATCCCGGGGGAAACAGGCTTCTCAGAAGAGCTCCGGAGCCTCTGGCTTCTCTTTAGCCTGAAAACCAGTCTGGGCGTCCTTCCCCCTGAGGCTGGCAAATGGAGGTCGGTGCCAAAGGAGGGAAGTGGGGGGGGGGGGGGGGAGGCGGGGCAGGAAGAAATGAAACGAGGGCGTGAGCTGAAAAGTTTCCTCCCGAAATAAGGAGCCACCCTGAAGGCTGACTTCCACCACGGAGGACGTGGAACATCGTTGGGAATGTTTTCTGGCAGAGTCACTCGAAAAGCCCAAAGCCCGCCCCAAATCAGCCACCAAAGCCTGGAAAAGAATTTATCCCGACCCTTCTGGAATGCCAAGAGTGCGAGAGCAGGGAAGCTCCTGGAGGACAGGAATTGTTCCGTGTCCAGCCCAGCGACTAGCACAGAGAAGGTGATTCCTAAATGCTCGGGGTCTGGTGGATCCGTTGGCAATCGGGCTAACTCCGGAGAGCCCCTTCACCAAGAGTGGCCAGTGAGTGAGGAAGTCCTCGCCACGTTTGACTAGTGAAGGCTGGCAGGGAGAGCCCTGCTCTGCGTCTAAGGCAGCCGTGGCCGGGACTGGGCATCTGTTGGAGGACGTCCTCTTACCAGATCCGACTGCCTCCTCTTTTGGAGGACCTGAACCGACTTGCTGGCGCTTTCACAGGTCACACATGCTATTGGGACCCGGTTCATGGCCCCAAAGCCAGCCCACTTTCACTGCCCAGTGAAGGCCCAGCCCCCGTTGGAGTGTGTAAAAGCAACCCAACACGCATTGTGGGCCGCCAGTGCTCCGTGGCTGAGCTACGTCCACTTCAGTGGAGAGGCAGTGAGTGCGGAGAAGGAAGCACGCCAGCCAAATGCCTCACTTCAGAGACCATCTCCACAGCCCAGCCATGCACACGCATCTCCCCCTGTACAATTGGGTGCCTGGGTCTGCTCTTCTCCAACAACTCTGTGAACTGAGGGCCCCCTTATTCTTCCCCCATTTCTTATCGGGGAGTCCATCTAGACAGAGAGCTGCTAAGGCAAAACTCTTCCTGATGAGGTCAATCAGCACCTCCTTAAATTTGTAGCCTTAAAAGTGGGATCTTGGGAAGTGGTTAAGTGACTTATCTAAGGTCACACAGCCGGACGAATCTGAGACAAGACACAAACTCAGCTCTTCTTTGCTGCAAAGGCACCTTTTTAGCCATCACACCTTTAGAAGAATGCGCCTTGGAGAGTGCTATGAGTTGCCCATGGGCGCAGAGCTTATAAATCCCAGTCAGGAGAAAATCCCACATTCCTAGCTCCACAGGCATTTGGGAACCTTCCCAAAGTAGAGGAAGTCCCGAGGTCCTGGGTTTGAATCCTGACTCTGCGCTATACCTACCACTTGCTGCCTTGGTGACACTAAGCCAGTGACTTCCAATCTTGGGGCGTCATTTTTGTCATATATAAATTAGGAGACTGGCCAAAGGAGGCCTCTGCAGTCCCTTCTAGCTCTGGACCTCTGGACCCAGGAGCCCGCCTTTGATGCCACCATTTTTCTACTGCCACGGACAGAAGCCCTCTCGTGGATGAACCTTAGAAAGCATATGCTAAAGTCCCTCAAGCCAAACTTGCCATTTTACAGCTGAGAAAACTGAGGCCCCAACCTCAGTCATGTGTCCAAGGCAAACAGTCCCTCAGAGACAGCTTCAGGATCAGAAGCGACACTTGCACACATCAGCTCTGGCCACTGTACAGCTTGGCCACAGACAGAAACGTGGATGTGGACAAACGGCGTGCCGTGAGATTCATGAGAAACCCTGAAACCATGTCTGGCCCCAGAAGCTTCAAAGCGTGTTCACCAGGGAGGCCTGTGATCATGGGGGGAGGCTTCGTCCTCAGAGCGACTCCTGTTTGCAAGGCTTCCTTGAACGTGACCCTCAGCGAGGCTGACCTCGTGCAGGACCGCTGACAGAGCGCGCATCTGCCTGGTCTGGGAGAGCACAGTAAGAGCCGGGAGCTGCCCCCTTTCCCCAGAGAGAAAAGAAAGGCTTGGACTTCAAAGTGTGCTTTGCTCTTGCCACTAATGATGGGCCTGAAGGCTAGCCCGGCTGGGCTTCCTGACATTTTTATTTAATGCTGAATGAGCTCAGTTTGCCTTGGAGCCCCAGAAGGAAGAGGCAATACACCAAACTCCCCGGATTTCAGGAGAGGCACTTCCTCTTGCCCTGGGCCTCTGGAAAGTCTCCTCTACCCGTCCAATGGCTGCCTGGGCACTGTGAGTGCATAAGCAGAAGTGGGCCATTGCACATTTTAGACTACGTGTCATCCAGAACACTCGAGAACTGTGTTGGCAAACCTATGGCACATGTGCCGGAGGAGGCTGCTCCCCGTCCCCTCTCCACTCTCACCCCTCTGCCCAGCCGCCCAGTGGGAGTGCTTCCTCTCTCCCCTGTCCAGGGTAATATGGGGGGCTCACAGGTGGCTGAGGGCCTCTAAAAGGTGTGCCATCACTGCTCTAGCGGAAGCTGCAAATAGGGCCAAACTTTGGGGCTTGTGCCATCTTTGTGCTTACTCTTTACAGCAAGGCTTTGGGGCCACCAGGTGGCTCAGTGATGGGAGATCCCAGGATCAGATCTGGCCTCAGACACTTCCTACCTGTGTGGTCCTGGGCACGTCGCTTCATCCCAGTTACGTAGCCCTTCCCCGTCTTCTTCCTGGGAGCCCATAATCAGTATCAGTTCTGAGAGAGAAGGGGCGGGTTTTACAAAAACAAAATCAAGTTAAGTCTTCCCTTCATTGGAGAAAGACTGCGCTCTCTCAGAAGCCCTCTGCTCTTCACTGAACACTTGTCCCTGCTCACTCTACTTACCCAAATCATCTTCATGTCGCAGCCACTCTTGTTAGTGGTTCTCGTGGCTCCCTTGGGTGGGGAGTTCTCCACCGGACAGGTGTGTTTTCTGTGCTAAGTTTTCGGACCCTTGAGGACTCCCAAGAGACTGTTGACTGGCAGACTTCCTACATTTCCTCTCTGAGGATGCTTCATTGCTCAATTTCATTTTATTGGCAATTAGAAGCTTCCTGTCAAAATCTGAAAATAAAAAGGAAGCTTCTCCCAGCGTTGGCTATCAGAAGGGCTCCAAGAATGTCTAATGAGCCTCTTCTTTGCTCTCTCCCTCATCAGGTCTTATTCCCTGTCCCAGCATTTTATGGCACAGCCTCCAGAATGAGAAGGTGATTGGCCCGTTGTTGACTCGTAAGGAATTGGAAGGGGAAGCCGTGGAAGAACGAGGACTGTTTAAACTGGAGGGTGGGCTGGAAACAGGAAAAGAGAGCTGCCTTCCATGAGCATCAGACCGAAGATGGAACAGCCGTGCTATAGCTGGCTCTAGACCCAAGATCCTAGAGGACCAGAACTGCAGCAAGGGGTAGATAATTCTGGCTTTGGTGTTCTCTAAAAATAAGCACACAAAAGAACTTCTTGGCTAACTAGAACACTCCAAGAAGGCACAAAAGGATGCTCCTAAGGGCAGGGTGGTCTCATTCGTTGGAAATGTTCAATCGATCATTGGGTAACACGTTGGAAGAGATTCCAGGATTTCATTTGAGGTACCGATGAGGTAGAAGTGAATAGTAGCCTGCCAGCTCTGGGGTTCTTTAATCCTGGGAATCATTGGAGAAAACATGCACACACACAGAGGCATGTGTATCCACATGGACACACCACATGTAACCTGCATCCATATGTTCACATACATGTGTACATTTACACAGCTTCATAGGTGCACACATATGTATACTTACACTTAAACACTTGGGCATGCATACATGTGTTCTTATACATTCACATTTGTTGTTTTTTATTCATCCCAGGCAAGAAAGAACAGAAAATGGGCACAGAACAAGAGTCCTCCTTATTTCTGGCCAGGCTTCCTGTACGGTATCATATTGGGGAAAGATTTCTCATGGAAGGAGAGAGAATGATTATCCATGTCAGTGAGATCATAATCAGATTCCTTTTAGGAATCCGTATAAACACAAACGTGTACATGCTCTTAAAGGGCCATTGTGGTGATGATGGTGACAGGACGTGAGCTCCTTGGGGAAAGAGACTATGTCCCCCTTTTCAGACTATCCCCAGCCCCTCCTAACATGTGCTTCCTGAGCTACTCTAGATTGATTGGATTGACACGAACCATAGTGACTGGCACTGATCATTTCACTTTAAACTTTGCAAAGCACTTCTGAAATACTCTTTACTAGCCAGGATGGTGGGTGAGAGGCACGCAGTCCCCAATTCTCCTCCAAACATAAAAGAATGCCTCAAAGAGATATAGCAGAGCATAACTCACGAAAAGATGCCACAAAGCGATTTTCCATGCCAGTACAACTCGGAAGGCTGTTGGGAAGGTCTCTCTCAGGAGGATCAGTGAAACGCAGCCCAGCACCGTCTGCATTCAGCAAAGCAAAGAAGACCTTGGGAGTGACAGAATCACCTTCTGGAGTTCAGAACCCACAGATGGAAAAACTCCTGACAGCCCACTGGTCAGAAAGAAATGAGAGAATGCTTTGTTGGCACTGGGAGCAGAACGTAGGCATTGTCCATATGAGACTCTGGGCTGAAGTCAGCGGAAAGGGGGAACACTAAAAGGACTCTGGCTCCTGATTCTGGTTCCAGAGTGGAAAAGAGGACTTATGGTCATTCAGAGTCTAGAACGCAGGCAGGAGAGCAATCATACCACCTTTCCTGGACCAGGCTATCTGGAAAATTGAAAAATCACTCCCCAGATCATTCCCAGAACAAGCTCTAACAATAGCAGCACAAAAACCCTGAAGACTAGGCCAATATCCCCTTCTGCCTCTGCAGCTAAGCCCAACATTAACAGAGTTAAAAGTAAAGAAACAGACTGAGAAAATGAGTAAACAACAACCAAAAGAACGTGACTCTAGAGAGTTGCCATCATGACAGGGAATCTCACAACACAAACTCAGAGGAAGATCATATCAAAACCTGCAAAGACTCATAGAAAAATGGAAATAGTTCCTCTCGGGCTGCAAAAGAATTCTGAGAAGAACTCAACACATCCTCTTTAATTTAAAAATGGAAGAGAGGATGGTAAGGATATGACCGAGTACTACAAAGCATCATCTCGCTCCAAATTCCCTCACAAGTCATGTCACATCGTCTCTCTGAGGGAACTTGGAAAAGGTGAAAATAGTGAAGAGTTTGAGAGAAATGATCATCCAAACTAACACAACTTGTGAAGCCTCTGGGGAGTTCTGGGGGGCAGTCTGATGACCAAATAAATAGTCTGCAGGACCTTGAGATAGCTAGGCAAACCAGCCTCGGCTTTAGAGCCTTCAAATAACGAACTGCATGGATGTTGAGTGGCTAATTGAGAGAAGATTGGGAGGTCAAGGGGTGCTGATTAGACATTCTATCAGCCTTTGACTGTGGAAGAAGAGGAGTAAATGCATTCAAGGGAGTGCGATTGGAGGGAGGCAAGAACCCTGGAGAAACTGAATGTCAGATTGTAGGTCCAGGCCAGAGGGGTTCGAAGACAGTTTCAGACACTGGAGAAACTGCAGAGAGTAAGAGTATTGAAAGCAATAGCATGGCTAGAGAACCTGAGATTATAGAAATTAGGAGAACCAAGAGGTCAAAGACCCCCAAAGAGCTTAGGAATAATAATAATAATAATAAAAAGGAAACCTTAAGACTATTCACTCTTATACAGGGAGAAGAACCCAACACTAGCTTAAAATGAACAATTTGGAAATCAGCCACTATTTTTTAATGAATACACAAAAGAGAAAGAAGTAAATCAGAGAGATCTATGTTAGAAATAAAGATCATAGTTTAAATTCAGAAGACAGTGAAAGTAAAGCATCCACGTTCAAAGAAAAATGCAAAATGGACACAAACATAAAAAAGGTCTTGGAAGAGCCTTTAAAAACCAAATGAGAGAAGTTGAGAAAAATAAAATCAATGCAAGAACATTTTAAAAAATTAGGAAAGAAAGATGAAACAACTGGAAAAAGTGTTCAAAACTCAATGACTAAAATAATTCACTAACACTTAGACTTGGGCAATGGGCCGCTGATAATGTCTTAAGTCAACAAGAAACAATAAAATCATGATGCAAGGAAAAAACAGTTTTTTAATTAAATAAAAGGCTTTCAAATATTCTTAAAGAAAAGACCAGAAATGAATGGAAAATTTGATCCACAAGAATGAGAAGAAACATTTAAAAATTAACTAATAAATAAATTAAAGATCAATTATAAAGAATTTAATAATACTCAACTGTGTATTTCTCATATGAGAAAATGGTATATTTAAACTTCAAGGATATCATTAATTGGTTAGTTTGAAGGAGTACATATATATAGATAGAATCTTCAAGGTCAAGTTGAACATTATGGAATAAGCAAAACAATAAAATAAAATGGGATGTGGAGGGAGAAAATAAAATAATTAATTCATATAAAAGAAATGTTACAGTGAAAGGAAGGAGGGGATGACTGGCTTGTCATGCTAGTAATACATACATAAGGGTAAAAGTTTTTATAACTTAAAAAGTGATCGGAGGATAAGGGATAAAAATTAAGGGAGGGACTATTAGAAAGGCATATAGATTTGGGAGGAGGGCATGAGGAAAAGATAAGGGAGATAATAAGAGAGAAATATGGAGGTTAAGACTGAAAATAAAGAAGCAACCATTAGAAGGGTGAATGAATTAACAACTAGAAGGTGTGAATCTTAAAAACTACTCAGACTGTACTTTAGAAGATTTGATTTAGTTATTTCCTTATTGTAACAATGGAGATACTTGGTCTAACAGAATCAGGAATGTCTTGGGAACTTTACGTTACTCCACCCATACTTAGACATACTCTAGGGGAAGATAAAGTTGTAAACTCCTGATTGAACAATGAAGATAATTAACTCATACCTTATACTGAAGCTAGAACTTTAAGCCAAGTCTATTTTTAGATCTAATACAAAAAGGTGTTAAGTATCTGTAAAGGTTAAATTAATCACAAAAAGGTCAAGTAACTCGCAAAAGGTGAACTTAACAAAGAAGTGTGAAGTACCTCAGAAGATATAATCTAACCATAGAAGGTGAGAACTAAAGAGTGGTTAGAACTAAGAATGGGCAGTCCTGGAAAAAAAGCATCTACTGTGATTGGTAGACATGAAAATTTAGGGGAGGTGACATAAGAGAAAAATGTCTTTAAAAGGAGGGGTAAAAAGTCAGTTCAGGTAATTCAGTTTAGAGTGGAATTGGGTTCTGAACTCAGTTCAGGAGATTGAGTTCAGTGGAGGACTCGAACCCATCTTGGAGATGGTCTCATGGTGAGTGATAAGACTGACTCCCTTTCCCTTAGGCTCAGGGAGGCCACTTTGGACAAGGCCTTTAACTACTGCCTGGCTCAGCCTGAGCCAGAGCAGTTTAAATTAATTCTCTCTCTCTTTTTTTCTCTCTCTCCTTTCCTTAATTCCTTCATTTATATTAATTAAAATCACTATAATTCCCAACTGATTTGGGTATTTTATTATTTGGGAATTTTCCCTGGTGACCAATTATATAGATTTAAGTCAAAATGCTAAATTTATCTTTACAAAGGGTGAGGAGGGAGTAACAGGAAAGGGGATCTTAGAGGAGAGGAAAATAAAGGCAGGACTAAAGAAGGGGTAGGAGATCAGGGAGGTGATGATTAAAATTAGACTTGAGAAACAATAAGATAAAAAGAGAGGCAGAGAAGGAAAAGCAGTGAAGAAAAATAGAATGAAGGGAAATTGTGAATAATTATAACTTCATATGAATCGATTAAATTCACCCATAAAACAGAAATAGATAGCAAATGGATAAAAAAGCAAAAGTGTGAGAATATGTTGTTTACAGGAAACTCATTAAAAAATGAG
This sequence comes from Monodelphis domestica, assembly GCF_027887165.1. NCBI lineage: Eukaryota > Metazoa > Chordata > Mammalia > Didelphimorphia > Didelphidae > Monodelphis > Monodelphis domestica. Next base: position 795,135 of record NC_077228.1, on the reverse strand, counting down.
ATACACAATGAGAAAAAATTGAGGAATGGAATAAAATATATTATGCTTCAAAAAAAAAGCAAGGGTAGCAATAATGATCTCAGAGAAAATTAAAGCTAAAATACATTTAATTAAATGAGATACACAGAGAAACTGCATTAACTTAAATGATACCTTATGTAATGAAGAATTATCAATATTAAATCTGTATGTACCAAATGTTATAGCATCCACATTTTTAAAGAAAAAGCTGAAGGAGTAATAGGTGGAAAGAGTGAAAGTTTTTAACCTATCCCTCACAGAATTAGATAAATCTAACCCAAAAATAAATAAGAAAGAAGTCAAGGAAAAAATAAAATCTTAGATAAGTTAGATAGGATAGATAGGAACATACCTTTTTCTTTGTGGTACATAGCACCTTTACAAAAATTTACAAAAAAGTCATAAAAACTTTATAGTTAAATGAAGAAAAGCAAAAATATTAAATGCATCCTTTTCAAATCATAATTCAATAAAATCATATTTAACAAAGGACCACAGAAACACATAATAAAAATTAATTGGTGACTAACATAATCTTAAAGAATGAGTGGGCTGAAAAAGTCATAGAAACAATAAATAATTGTATTAAAGAAAATTACAATAAAAAATGTACCAAAACCCATGGGATACAACAAAAGTAATAAATGCTCATGTCAATAAAATGGAAAAAGAACAGATCAATGTAATTTTTTTAAACTAGAAAAACAACAAATGAAAAATCTCCAATTAAATATCAAATTCAACAGTCTGAGAAATTAATGTGAGATTAACAAAATTGAGTGTAACAAAACAATTTAATTAATAAGTAAAACCAAGAGTTGGATTTATGAAAAATCAACTAAATAGATTAAATCTTGGTTAATAAAATTTTAAAAAAAGAGAAGAAAACCAAATCATTAGTATACAAAGTGAAGATGAATTCAAAGAAATCATTCAGAATCATTTTGTCCAATTACATGCTGATAAATTTAATAATTTAAGTAAAATGGATATTTACAAAAATATAAATTACCTACACTAAGAAAGCAGGAAGTCTATAAACTTATTGTAGACAAAGAAATTGAATAGGCCATAAATGAACTTCCTAAGAAAGAAGTATCAGAAGCAGATGAATTTACAAGTGATTTTGATAAAGATCATTGAATACCAATATTAAATAAAATATTTAGAATAATTAGCAAAGAAGAAGTCCTGCCAAACTCCTTTTATGAAACAACTATCACCCTGATATCTAAACCAGGAAGAGCAAAAACATAGAAAGAAGATTATAGGCCAATTTCATTAATGATTATACATGCAAAAATCCTAAATAAAATATTAACCAGAAGACTACAATACATCACCAAGATTCTGCACCAAACAGGATTTATTATCAGGCATGCAGGAATGGTTTTAATATAATGAAAACTATTAACATAATTTATTATATCAACAAAAAGTAACAGATGTTGTACAATTATGTCAATATATGCATAAAAAGCTTTTAAAAAATTACTATACTTATTCCTAATTTAAGAAAAAACACTTGAAAGAATAGGAATAAATGAGTTTTCACTGAGATTAAGAAGTATATACCTAAAACCATCAACCAATATTATCTATAATGGGGGGAAATTAGAAGCCTTTCCTCTAATGTCAGCAGTGAAACAAGGATGTCCACTATCATCAACATTATTTAATATTGTATAAGGCATGTTAGCAGTAACAATAAGAGAAGAAAAATAAAAGGGATCAGAATGGGCAAAGAAATAATAAAGCAATTTCTTCACAGATTGTATGAAGGAATTGATAAAACACCCTCTGGACTCAACTAAAAAGTTAGTGCAAACTATCAGTAACTTTAGCAAAGCAGCCGGATAAAAAGCAAACCAACATAAATCATCAGCATTTCTATATATCACCAACAAAGTTTTACAAGAAGAGGTATTAAAAGATAGCCCATTTATATTAACTATAGATAGCATAAAATACCTAGAAGTATGCCTGCCAAAACAAATCCAGAAACTATATGAATATGATTATAAATCATTTTTATACAAATAAAGGTGGATTTAAATAGAAAAATATTAAATTTCATGGGCAGAGTCAATGTAATTAAAATTACAATCCTACCTAAACTAATCTACATATTCAATGCTTTCCCAAAAAAACCATCAAATTTATTATTTTATTTAACTAGAAAAAATAGAATTCATTTGGAAAAACAAAAAATCAAGAATATCAAGGAAATTAATTTTAAAATGTAAAGGAAAGAAGTCAAGCAATATTTAATTTTAAACTATATTATAAAGCAGTAATTATTAAAACTATATGGTACTGGCTAAGAAATAGAAAACTAGATAAGTGGAACGGAGTAGATATATGACAAACCCTTGAAAAAATTATAGTAACTTTGTGTGTGGGAATAGTAAAGATCCAAGGTTCAGGATAATGATTCATTACTTGGTAAAAAGTTGTTGGAAAACTGGAAATGAGATATATTTTGGGGAAAATCATCAGAAAGTAGATATAGACCAATATTTACACCATTTACCATTTCATATAAGATTAAAATCAGCACATGACTTGGGCATGAAGGGAGATACAATAAGTAAATTATAAGAACAAGGAATATGCTACTAAAAAGATTTATGCATAGGAAAAGAATTAATGAGTAAAAGATATATATATATATACACAAAGTATTGTGAGATAAGATATAGAATATAATTTTGAACTCAAAGTTAAAATTTTTTTATAAATCAAATGAATGTCATCAAGATTAGAAGGAAAGCAGTAAGCTGGGGTGCAGATTTTATATTTTTTAAAGTTTTCTCTTTTATTAATATGAACTTGATAAGCCTTAATAAATATAAATTTTCTACCTTCAAAAGTGGAGGAACATGTCAAATTCCAAATCTCCATTATGTACAGTTAATAAAACAAATATATTTCAAATTTAAAATTTTAGTTCCAACACTACTTTGCTTGTCTGGGTCTCTGCATTTTCTTTTGAACTCTTTATAGTTTTAAATGATTCATCAATGTTCTTTTCTTTCTTTCTTTTTTGATATGATTAAACAATCAATAACTTCATTAGAGAACATGACAATGATGATTCTATGCATCTGTATAATTTACATATAGACATATAAATTAATGGGATGTAGCCAAAGCTGTAGTTAGACAGAAATTATACCTCTAAATCATCTTACATCAATAAAGTAGAAAAAGAGCAGACCAATGAATTAGGCATTCAATTTAAAAAATTACAGTTTGCCAATTAAACATCCAACTGGAAATCCTAAAAATCAAAGGAGAGATTAATAAAATTGAAAAAATTTAAAAACATTGAATTAAAAATAGAAGCTGGTTTGTTGGTTTAAATTAATAATAAATAAAACTTTAATATTTAATAATTAATTAATTAATTTAAATTTAATTTAAAAATTTTAAAAATTTAAAAACCAATAATTAATTTGATTTAAGAAAAGAAGGAAGAAAACCAAATTGCCAGAATTAAAAATGAAAAGGGTAAATTCACCACCAATGAAGAGGAAATTAAAACAACTATGAAGAGGTATTTTGCCCAATTATATCTCAATAAATCTAACAATGAGTACAATGGAAGAACATTTGTAGAAAACATTAATTGTCCACGTTCATCGTGAAAGAAATAGAAAACATAAATAATCTCATCTTGGAAAGAGAATGTGAATGAATCATCAGTGAGTTCCCGAAGAGGAAGTCCCCAGGACCCCATGGATGCACAAGTGAAGTCTACCAAGCATGTAAATGGATTCCAATGACATATTTGGGGAAATTGGCCAGGAAAGAATCATACTGGACTCTGTGGTGAAACTATCTCACCAACGCAAAAACGAGTCCAGCTAAAACATGGGTTTCTTGAGAGATGGTCAAAACTGCCAATAAAGCTGGACCCTGGTGGAGATCAAGAGCAGAGACAGCTTTTGTCTGCCCAGGAATTGGGTGCCAGCGACAGAAGAGAGAAGAACGAATGCACAATCCAAATGAACGTAGGAAGCGTACAAAATCGGTCACACGGACTTTCTTAATTAACGACTGTCGAGAGCTGGACAAGGGTAAAGAGCACCGAGGGTGGAGACTCCCATCTCTTCTCCCAGCTGACTTTGGCACTGCTCAGTCAGCGTCTTGGGGTTTGGGCTGATGCGTTAAGAGTCGTGACAAGGGCATCCCTCCGCCTCCGCCTCCGCTGTGTATCTCCCAACACGCATGGGGGGTGGGGGGTAATGTGGAAACTCCGGGGCTACAGGCTGAAGGCCGGGATGGAAACAAGATCGAAGACTTCCCCAAACTGTCATTTCCTGAGCTCATCTTTGGAATTTTTTATAGAGCAAACTGCATTGTTTGACCATGAACTCCAAACTGCTGCTGCTGCTGCCATGACAATAATCAAAGGCTAACACTACTGTAATCACACTCACATTCCTTTCATGACACAAATAGGATGCTGATTCCTAAACAAGGAGGATCAAAAAACAAAGAAAGAAAACCATGGCCAAGTTCGAAGAGATTACAGCAATATATAATGAGGATCCTCTATTATCACCAGGTGAAAAGCATACCAGAAAAGCAGAACTAGTTTAATATTAAGAAAACTGGGGGAGCTGGGTGGCTCAGTGGATGGAGAGCCAGGCCTAGAGAGGGGAGGTCCTGGGTTCCAATCTGGCCTCAGACACTTCCCAGCAGTGTGACCCTGGGCAAGTCACTTGACCCCCATTGTAGCCCTTACTGCTCTTCTGCCTTGGAGCCAACACACAGTATTGACTCCAAGACAGAAAGAGGGCTTAAAAAAAAGAAAACTATCAGCATAATTGAGTTTATCAATAAAAAACCAACAGAAATCATATGATTGTCTCAGTAGATGCAGAAAAAAGCTTTTGGAAAAATACAATCTTCATTCGTGTCAGAAAAAAACCATTAGAAAGGTGGGAACGAAGGAAGTTTCCTTACAGTCCTTTAAGCAGGAGCTGTCCAAAAGCTTCAGCAGTAACAGTTAACTGGGAGCCTTCTCAGTAACATCAGAGGTGAGGTAAGGACGCCTTTAACTGAATGTATCTAAGTATGTATATGTGTATGTATGTGTATGTGTATGTGTATGTGTATGTGTATGTGTGTATGTATGTGTATGTATGTATGTGTGTATGTGTTGTGTGTGTATGTATTTGTGTGTGCGTGTATATGTGTGCATCTGTGTGCATGTGTATGTAGGTGTGTAGGTGTGTATTGTGCATGTATGTATATGTGTGCATTGTGTATATGTGCATGTTTGTGTATGTGTATGTATTTGTGTGTGCATGTGTGTATGTGTGTATGTGTATGTATTTGTGTGTGCATGTATATGTGTGCATGTGTGTGCATGTGTATGTGTATGTCAGTGTGTAGGTGTGTATTGTGCATGTATGTATATGCGTGTATTGTGTATATGTGTGTATGTGTTTGTGTGTGTATTGTATGTAGCTGTGTGTGCATGTAGGTATGTGCATATGTATGTGTGTGTTGTGTATGTTTGTGTGTGCATGTGTATATGTGTGTATGTGTGCATGTGTGTATGTGTGTGCATGTATGTCTATGTGTGTATGTAGGTGTGTGTATGCATGCATTTATGTGTGTTGTGTGTGTTTGTGTGTGCATGTATGTATATGTGTGCATGTGTGTGCATGTGTGCATGTGTGTATGTGTAGGTGTGTGTGTGTATATGCATGTGCTATTCTTTACTACCCACCAGAAGTGCTCGCTAAAGCAATAGGTGGGGAAAGAACTGGGAGAAATGGGAAGAGACAATGAGGGGGAACGATCAGCCTTTCCAGATGATGTGAGCCTGTACTTGGAGAATCTCAGCGAAGGGACTAAACAACGAGTTAACATGAACCCCTTCAGCAAAGCTGCAGGACACAAAATGAAGCCACAAACCTGGCAGCCTTTCTACACACTGTTGCCAACGTCTAGCAGCAGGCGAGAAAGCGAAATGCCCTTCGAATGAGTATGAAATCCTTGGGAGTCGGCGTGCAGAGACAACCCAAGGGGCTATCTGAACACCAGAATGAACGTTTTCCCCCAAATGAAGCCAGATCTAAAGCCTGGAAATCCGGTATTCGTTGCTCCTGGGTAGGCTGAGCCAATATAGTAAAAAGGACAATTCTAAGTGCACTGACCGACTTGCTTAGTGACAGAGCAAGCAGCCTGCCCACAACTGTTTTAAGTTGCTGGGAAACTCAACAGAGTTCAACAGAAACACAAAAGGCCGAGAGCATCAAGGGAATGGGGGGGGGGCAGCCAGTGGCCCCAGCAGAGCAGAAGCTCCCATTTGATCATAAAATAGCCTGGCTCTGGGGGAGGAGGGGTGCTGGGTGAGTGGAGCAGGCTGCGTGCACGCTACATACAGCAAGTGCCTAGTAATCCAGGTTTGATAAACCCAAAGGGCCAAGCTTTGGGGCCAAGAACTCACTCTGACCAAAAGGCCTGGAAAAACTGGAGGCTGGTTTGGCGGAAACTGGATCTGGGCCATCTCACGTCCATAAGAATCCAAGTCGTTCCCCACGTGAAATACTCAAAGGATATGAACAAGCAGTTAGTTATCAGAGGAAGATCTCAAAGCCACGCATATGCATATGGCGAAAGGTTCTAATTCACCATGGATTCGAGAAACGTGAATTAAGATAGCTCTGAGGTCCCACGTCATGGGCAGCACCCACTTGATGAAACACCTGGCCTAGAATCAGGAAGATCCAAGTTCAAGTCCAGCTAGCTATGTGACACTGGGGCATTGTTTGTCTCAGTTTCCTCATCTGTAAAATGAGCCAGAGAAGGAGTGGCAAACCACTGTAGTATTCTTGCCAAGGAAGTTCCAAATATGGTCACAGAGAAGTGGCTGTTCCTGAAATGACTGAATAATAAGCACTATCAGACCCATTAATGTGACAGAAAGGGGACACGTGGGGAAAACTGGGACATTCCAGAGGGGAACTTGGAGCTCCGCCCACAGTGCTCTACAACTCGGTATTCCTTTTGGCCCAACAGAAGCACTCCTGGGTCTGCATCCCAAGGAGCTCCCACGAAAGCAGAGGATCGTGTGCATACACAAAGGTCTGCCAATGCGCCTTTTTGTGGCGACAGAAGCAAACATTGTACATTGGGGGGACGTCCACGAGCTGGGAAATCCCTGAAGAGGTTCTGGTTTACGGTGGGGTTGGAACACAGTTGTACCAGGAGAAGTGAGCGGTTTGCACTTGGGAAAACCTAGAAGACTTGCTGGAACGGATGTAAAAGCACCAGGAAAGCCTTGTTTGCCATCAAGGAAATGCTGTAGGGCCGGCCGTCACCTGTGAGTGACTTTGCTATTCCCAGCAACAGCATGGGACACAACGACTGAAGACAATCCCAAAGGACGCAGCTGGAAACCGCCATCGCCGGCATCGTCGTCTCCAAAGGAAGTCCTAAAGATGCTGAAGGCAGCTCAAGGCAGTCTTTTGCCTCATTTTTCGTGGAAGTGCCCAACAGGACTAATATGGAGATGTATTTGCACGATTGCACACGTATGACCTATATCGTTGCCTGCCGTCTCACTGAGGGAGAAGGGGAGGAAGGAGGGCATTTGAAACTCAAAATTAAAGAAACATGTAAAAATTGTTTATGCGGGTAATTGGGGAAAATGTTCTAAAAATACGTGAGTCCTTAAAATTGAGCAGCGGCTAGAGCTCCAAGCCTAGAGGCAGGAAGAGCTGAGTTCAAATCTGACCCCAGACACTGACTCGCCTCTTGATCCTGTTTCTGATGTCTTCTGTTTCATCCTCAGTTTTCCTCAGCACATCTCTTCCCTGCCTTTGCCAGACATCCACCCCACCAGACACCGAGATGAACTCTAAGAATTTCTAAAGAAAAAGAAGAGGAACAAACCAGCCTAACTCACTAATACGTGGAAAATAAAGTGAGCGCCGCGTGGGACCTGCGTGGCCCTCCCACCTCAGCCAGGGGAGGAGGCATCTTTCCACACTTTTCTGTATTCATCACCTCCATTATTCCCCACAGCACAGGAATACTCTACTCCGGCCATATGAAACACTGCGCTCGGCCATTCCCCTACTGAAAGAATGTCATTTGCTCCCCCAACAACCTTGGAGTTGGCCCTCTCGGAACATTATTATCCCCATTTCCCAGGGGTGGAGATTTAGGTCCAGAGGAATAAATGACTTGCCCACAGTCTCATCTCTAGGTAGTGTAAGAAGTGGCTGTGGGACCTAGAGCTTCTCTTCCTCCAACTCACACTCTAGCCACGGCTCTAGATCCAGACAAATTCTCTTACTGCTGTTCTAGAATCAACATCCAACTCCTGGGGACGACCCAGGAATGAACCAAGCTACAGAGAGCGAATGCAAGTTAGGGCCGTCCTCCGCTGGCCCAGGTCCAAAGGAAGGCTCCTTGGGCTGTCTTTGGGGCAGTTTGTATTTTATTGACGGCCCTGCAATAGGACCCGTCCCAAACTAAATCCATCTCAATTATTCATATCTTTGGAATATTTTTCTTAGAAATGCGGAGCTTTGGGAGGGACCAAACAGGCTCAAACTTGCCCCAGACGGTCCCAGGAACTCATAACTTGGCAAAGACATACTATGATAAACATGGAATTAAAAGGGAGAGGGAACGGGAAGAGGTGCACAGAGGAATCCACGCTGTGGCATTTGCTCCTCTCTGAGCAATGCCTTCTCTACGCATTATCTGCCCAATTCTAAACTAATTACTCTGATTTATAACCCATCGTTAGACTCCGTCAATGAATAAAAGATTAGAGCCATATATATAATGTATATAATTATATACCCATTATACAGCAAAAGATCATCCATATAAGAGTATGTAATCTCATCAAAGATTTTATATGTGTATATTCACAATTATTCATATTTTCATTGTCTGCTCTTTCCAAATAGCAAAAAAAAAAAATGTCAGGAAGGACACATGGCTCCTTGGGGTTCTCTATTCTCCAGATCATGTGCTAGAGATGGGGATGGGGGTGGGGGAGAAAGTTGGGGGAGCTTTGGAAGCTGCAGCAATGCAAAGCTGAAGAAGCAAGACCTGTAAGAAATATTCTATACTACTAAGGACAAGGAGGGCAGCTTGATACATTGGAAAGGAGGCTAGATTTGGGGCCAAGCCCTAGGTTGAATGGGGCCAAGCCCTAGGTTGAATGCTGGGTTTGCCTACCCAGGTAGGAAAGTCAGACCTGTGTGGCCTTGGGCAAGTTGATTAACTTCTCTGTGCCTCAGTTTTTTTCCTTTTCTAAATTAATTTTTAAATTTTATTTATTTATTTAGAATATTTTTCCATGACTCCATAATTCATGATCTTACCCCCCCCTTCCCTCTCTACTCCTGGAGCTGACAAGCAATTCCACTGGGTTATACATGGATCATTGTTCAAAACCTTTTCCATATTATTAATATCTGCAATAGAGTGATCCTTTAACATCCTATCCCCATTGAACCACATGATATATCTTATGTTTTTCTTCTACATTTCTGCTCCCACAGTTCTTTCTCATCAGTCCCTCAGGATTGTACTGGGTCATTGCATTTTGACTAGTAGCAAAATCAGTTACATTTGATTGTGCTACAATGTATCCGTCTCTGTGTCCAATGTTCTCCTGGTTCTGCTCCTTTCACTCTGCATCAGTTCCTGGAGGTCGTCCCAGTTCACATGGAATTCTTCCAGGTCATCATTCCTTTGAGCACAATAGTATTCCATCACCAACAGATACCACAATGTGTTCAGCCATTCCCCAATTGAAGGGCATCCCCTCATTTTCCAATTTTTGGCCACCACAAAGAGTGCAGCTATGAATGTTCTTGTACAAGTCTTTTTCCTTATTATCTCTTTGGGGTACAAGCCCAGCAGTGCTATGGCTGGATCAAAGGGCAGACAGTCTTTTATTGCCCTTTGGGCAAAGTTCCAAATTGCCCTCCAGAATGGTTGGATTAGTAGTTAGACATTTAATGTCCCTTCTATCTCTAGAACAACATTATATCTGCCAACTTTTGTCCCTACTTCTAATTGTGAGTTCACACATGACGTGAGAGCAAAAAGGTGACCAGAGTAAAATATATAGGTGTAAGAGATGCCAAGTCTGGGCAGTTAGGTGACTAAGTGGATAAAGTGTCATGTCTAGAGTTAGGAAGGCTCATCCTCCTGAGTTCAAATCTGGCCTCAGACACTTGCTGGCTATGTGACCCTGGGCAAGTACCTTAACCCTGCTTGATTCAGTTTCTCATCTGTCAAATGAACTGGGGGAGGAAATGACAAACCACTTCAATATCTTTGCCAAGAAAACCCCAAATGGGGTCATGAAGATTCAGATACAACTGGACAATAAGAGATGCCATGTCCAGGTCATAGTGAGATAGTACTTCTTAAGAAAGGTCTATGTATGCAACTATGTGTTTTCCCAGTTTCTGGTGTTTTCCTCTCACTGGTGTGAGGAATCACAAATTCTTGCTTTTGGGGGTCATTTCCTCTTCTAAATCCCTCATAGGGGAATTTTGCCAATATGCTAGAGGGTTTTCTCTAAGTCTTTTCATACTTTGTGAAGACTTCTAAATCCTTGAATGAACCAAGATTGATAGAAATTCTGAAGGCAACAGAAATCTTTTCAAAGTTATGGTTGGAGTAAAGATATGCATAAGAAGGCGATGGGCCCACTGTGTGAGAAAGGTGGGAGAGAGGAGGACTATTCAGCTCCTAATTCTGCCATTTACTGACTTTGTTATCCTACGTACCTCCTAGACAGCTCCATGCCATGTCTTCTCTGATCTGGGAAGGAGCCCTGGCTCCTTAAACCTTGACTTGTCCCTGGAACCATCTTGGGCTCTCATGAGACAGCTTCACCCAGACCCAAGCTACCATTTCACTTCCTCTCCAATCCTCCTCCATTCTTGGGGGGAAATATGTTCTTTGAAGGCTGAGATAGTCTTGCTTTCCGTTATCTCTGTCCCCAAGGCTTATCACAGCAGTACCTGGAACACAGTAGGCAATAAAGAAATACTCTCTCTCCCTCTCCCCCCCATCTCTCTCTGTCTCTGTCTCTGTCTCTGTCTCTGTCTCTGTCTCTGTCTCTCTCTCTCTCTCTCTCTGTCTCTCTCTCTCTCTCTCTCTCTCTCTCTCTCTCTCTCTCTCTCTTTCTCTCTCTCTCCATTTACCTTTCTGAGATTCAGTTTTCTCATCTGCAAAATTTACAAATTGAACTATACAACCTTTAGTCACAGAGCACCAGATCTGGAGTTGGGAAGATGAGTTGAAATCCAGCCTCAGAAATGTACTAGCTCTATGACCTTGGGCAAGTCACCTAACTCTACCTCAGTTCCCTCATCTGTAAAATGAGCCAGAGAAGGAAATGCTAAACCACTCCATTATCTTTCCCAAGAAAACCTTAAATAGGATCATGAAGAATTGGACATGACTAAAAAATGACTGAACAAAATAACCTTTAAGCTTTCCTCTAGTTCTGAATCTCTACTTCTTGGTCCCTACTTATTTCCATCCTCCCTGGGAGGAAACTTATTTAAAATTGGAAAGGGAAGAGTAAGTGTCAAAAACAAAGACCATGGGATTAGAGCTGGTTGCATTTTGGGCCCTTTCATCTGATAGTTAGGGAAACTAAGGCCAAGGACATTGAAGTTCATCATTCAATGCCACAGAACAGTTAGGAAGTGAGCTAGCATTTGACTCAATGCCCTGTAATTCCAATCCTCTTTCTATTATACAATGTTATTTCCATTAGAACTCAAGAGAGGTAAAGAGATGATATATATATATGTATGTATGTGTATATATATATATATACACACATATATATCCAATTTAATGCTGAAATAGAGTCTGTTTAGTCTAACCATAGTAACTCCTTTTCACTTAAAATGAATCCATGGGGGTAGCTGGGTGGCTCAGTAGATGGTGAGCTGGACTCAGAGACCAGAGGTCCTGGGTTCAAATTTGGCTTCAGATACTTCCCAGCTGTGTGACCCCACAATGTGTGACACAGTATTGATTCTCAGATGGCAGGCAAAGGTTTAAAAAAATTAAAAATAAATATAATATAAATAAATAAAATTAATAATATAAATATTATTTATATAAATTTATATAAATATATAATATAAATATTAAAAATAAAATAAAAAAATTAAAAATAAATATAATATAAATAAATAAATAAATATAATATAAAAAAAATAAAATAACCAAATGAGTCCATATCTCTCAACCCAGATGGATTTGGTCCTGAGGAAATAGTGTCAAACACTACAACCTGCCCATTTGAAGTTGTTGGCCCTCATCCGTTAGTACAAGTGAGAGCTAGCATTGCGTTGGGCCTCTGCGAGACCTTGCAGATTTGGGGTGCTAATCTGAAGAAAGAGACAGAAGATTGCAAAGGGAGAAAATGGCGGAATTGGAGGCCCTTTGGAGGCTGTATGAAGCTTCTTGGGCTTATCCTCGAAGAGCTTATTCATGAGAGATGGAGAGCGGGCATTTGGCCTTTGCTTGGAGCCCGCAGATCCCTTGAATTCGCATGTAGCTCCCCTGGGATGGCTCCAATTGCTAGACAAGATCTTGCGTGAAGCCCAAATCTCTTTCGCCAGCTCCCAACCACTGGACCTGATTCTGCAGAATCGAATGAATCTCATTTTCCATTTGAAAGCCTTCCGGGCACTCCTGCTCCCACCGGGGAACCTTGGCTTCTCCCTTCGTCAGTCATTAGGCCTATTCATTGGATGGTGCTCCAAGGAAAGCAGGATAGCCCCTGCCTTCTAAGAGCCTCCATCCTCCTGGAGGAGACGCCAGGTTTACCCAAGATAACTGAAGACCAGAAAGAGGTCACCCCAAAAGGGAAAGTGTCAGGAGGGGCTACCGGGGGCTCCCTCTGGCGACGGGTCTGAGCTGAGTCCTGAAGAAAGCTCGCCGGGGGAGAAGAGCCGCACAGCCAGGGCTGAGACATTCTGAACAAAGACACCAGAGCACTGGGTTAAGGAGGAGTGAGTCCAGAGGCGTCAAATAGGCAACTCGAACGATGCTAAGGAGCCTGCAAATGTAGGAAAGGAAAAGGTCCTGAAGAACTTTGAAGCCGGCGGGAGAGATGCAGGCTTGATCCAGGAAGAAATCGGGAGCCACGGAGGCTTATTGAGCAAGAGGCGGAGGTGACCTGGTTAGAAGGAAGAGAGAGGTGATCGGCAGGGGAGACATGCAGGAGGATAAAGATGCCAGAGCGCGGCAGTGGAGGGTTTGGCTGTCTCTCTCTGCATTCCCGGGGGACCTGGCTGCCTTTCCTGAGGTTGCTGCTCTGCCCTGGTTTCCCACCCTACCTGCTGCCTCGGTTATCTGCTTTGTTCCTGGGGATCCTGACCATCTGCCTATCTGACTGGGCTCCTCTTGGATCCAGGCCTTTCCTCCACCTAACGGCCCCTGACCACTGCCTCCAACACCACCCAAGGGGGGGGGGGGGGAGAGGGGGGCAGGGCCTGGGGTTTTCTCTAGGTCAGCGGTGAGGATTCGTGTAGATCAGACTCCGGGAAGATTCGATGTGGGAAGCTTTAGGTTGCTGATCTCAGTATTAAGGCCGTCCTCCTTCCCCTTCACCCTTTTCTTCTGGAATAAGCACACCCTCCCCCTCATTCGGTGGGCTGCGTGTTTGGGTCTGAGCTGGCCCGGGCTTCGGCTGGCCTTCCCAAACCAGTTCTCACTCTGCCCCTGGCCCAGATCTATCCATCAGGTCCCATCGCCAACACCACCCCACCACAACTCGCGCTCCAGGAAAACCATTGCAAAGGTGTGCCAGGGCTGGCCTGGAGTGAGGACTCCTGCCTGAGGGAAGGACACCGATTGTTGGCCATTTTCCCAGTCCATTTCAGAGCTGCTGAGAGGCCTGAGGAGCGACTGCCCAGCAGGGGGACGCTTCTCAGAGATGGAAAACACAAAATCTGGCAGCTGATTGAATTTGTGGGCTGAGAAAGAGCCGGAATCAAGGGAGAAACAAAGGCTTCAAGCCTACTTGACTAGAAGGCTGGTGGTTCCCTAGAAACGAAATAGAAACTTTACCTTCTGTCTTAATATCAGTTCTAAGGCAGAAGAGGTGCAAGGCTGAGGTCCCTGGAGTTAAGTGACTTGCCCAGGCTCACCCCGCTAAAACATATATGAGGTCACATTTGAACCCAGATCCTAGCCACTGTGCTACCTAGTTGCCCATAGAAAATTTTCAGTGCTTCAGGTTTCCATTCCTTCCACTTTTCTTTGAATGTTATAATTTCCCGTTTTTTCACTGGCTTGGCTGGTCCCGGGAGTGAGTGAAGGAAATCACTGAGTGGCATTGGCCCATGAGGATAGAATGGCAGCCAGAAAAGGCAGCCATAGAATCAAGAGGTCAGGAGACAGGAGACACCCACCCTGGCCCTTCTCGGGATCTCTTGACGCTATTGTTTTCCCTCTTGTAGGTGCCCCAAATGAATGGAGCCATCAGAAGGTGTGAGCAGCCCCTAAAGCTTCCCCGTGTCTCCTCAAGGAAAACGATCTAGAATAAAACAAGATTTTCTTGAGATCCTCCAAAGGGACTGATTGCTGTGTGTGTAAGAGGCGGCTAACAAGTACTCGGGGCTCCTCCCTGGTCTTTGCGACTGAGCTCCAGATTCCATCAAAATCGGTGGAAGCAAAGCCTCCCTCCTTGTTGCCTTTAAGCCAATCAACCCAAGGTATGCCAAAAGGATGGGAATGCTTTGAGCCAGTGGATTAGATCAGAAAATGAAATGTGTTTGCTTGAAAGAAGCGTGTGCACTTCTGGATCTTCAGAGATCTGAGCAGAAAATGTCCGCAGGAACGTCTCAGCCAGTCGCTTTGAGGGCTACGTTTTGAGAGATCTTTTAAGATTCGAGTCTCTAACAGAGGGTATGGGGCAAGGATGAGTCAGTCCACAGGATATCAGGCCTCCCTCTCTTGACAAGAGGGTGAACTTGTGAAATAGAAAAGATCAAAAGATTGGGACTTCCATCAGCATCAGCAGTAGTGACCCTGGAGCTGTAGTGGCTCATGGTATCATTTCCAGCAGAAGCCAAGAAAAACCAGACATAGGAAGTAAAATCGGCTTTGGGACGCGTCGGAGCCCCTCCCTTCGGAGCCCAGCAGGGAAGCATGCACGGCTCAAGAGAACAAAACAGAGATCCGGGAAGGTACAAAATGACTCCCAACCAGGACCTATCGATGACCTCCTTTGACATGCGGACTCCAAGTTCGAGCCCACTTTCTGTTGACTTTTCAGGGAGAAGGTTCACAGATCTACCGTCCACTGGTGTCCGACGTCCAGACCAATCAGATGGGCTTTGATTTCCTGCAGGAAGCCGCAAGCTTTGGGAGCCCTGAGCAGTTTTTCAAATGCCTTCAAGTCTTCCCGTTCCATTTCATTCGGAGCCAGCACAGTCTCCATCTGTCTCCCCTGTTGTGTGCGCCGATGGCCTCATCTGGACAACAGACCCTCCTCATCCAGGTGTTTCTCTTGTATGAAGAGGGAAGTCCAATTCATTGGAGTGATTATGGAGCTCACTGAGGAAGGCCTATGGGGTTTCAGAGCTTGATTCTTTCGGTTCAATGATCTTGAGACAGGAACATCTGGAGAATGTTGCCATTTCTAAGGAATTTTCCTTTCAATAAGACTATGCTAGAGTCCCTGAAAATAGTCTTCACATCCCTGCTTTATGTCTTGCTTAAAATCATCAGGACTTCATGAGGACAAAGTGGTCTTTGTTATTTATTATTACTTATTATTGCACCTTTCAAGGAATGTCATATGTTTTTTCACACATGTAATAGGGTCTTACAGAAGAGACTAGGGTCAAATTTAATTCTACCAAATCTATTGTTTTGGTTTGGTTTTCCTTGTGAGCAGATATCGAGCACAGTGACTCCTGTATTCTCTGTGGAGGTCCAACTTTTTATAGTCATCCCTTCATCAAGGATGCTCTCAATGAAAGGGCAGATTATTCTGATCTTATCGAGATTTTTAAGGGGATTGAAAACTAGGTATAAAGGTCAAGAGTTATTCATATTCTCTTAATTGCATTCTGGGTAATAAGTTCTCTCTCTCTCTCTCTCTCTCTCTCTCTCTCTCTCTCTCTCTCTCTCTCTCTCTCTCTCTCTCTCTCTCCCCACCTCTCTCTCCTCCATTTTTCTCCCCCCTCCCCTTGCTCTTATCTCTCTGCCTACATTTTGATGTAGGAAACATTTATTTTTTTGTTAAGTTTTGGGTCCAGAAGAGCAACCTATTCTATCTTCCATGCACAAATAAAGGGATGAGAGTTGTCTCAGCTGCTCCCAGCCAGTCATGTGTTCTGGCTTAAAGCTGAAAGAGCCAGACACTTGGGCATGATGAAGCAATTTTCTCATTGGTCCCTTAACACCAAATGCAGGAGAGGGCCTGCAATCATTTGAATAAGACTTCTAGCTCCCTCTCTTCCTTTCTGGTTTGGGATCATATGGAAAGAAATTTATGCTCCCTAGATTTTCTTGATAGGGTGGAAGAAGGATGGAGTTCCCCTCCACACAGGGAACATGGTGAACTGTGAGAAAATGGCATTAAGAAGTGCCTGTTTGGGGTTAGAAGAACCTGAAGAGAAGAAAGAAAGAAAGAAAGAAAGAAAGAAAGAAAGAAAGAAAGAAAGAAAGAAAGAAAGAAAGAAAGAAAGAAAGAAAGAAAGAAAGAAAGAAAGAAAGGAAGGAAGGAAGGAAGGAAGGAAGGAAGGAAGGAAGGAAGGAAGGAAGGAAGGAAGGAAGGAAGGAAGAAAGAAAGAAAGAAAGAAAGAAAGAAAGAAAGAAAGAAAGAAAGAAAGAAAGAAAGAAAGAAAGAAAGAAAGAAAGAAAGAAAGAAAGAAAGAAAGAAAGAAAGAAAGAAAGAAAGAAAGAAAGAAAGAAAGAAAGAAAGAAAGAAAGAAAGAAAGAAAGAAAGAAAGAAAGGAAGGAAGGAAGGAAGGAAGGAAGGAAGGAAGGAAGGAAGGAAGGAAGGAAGGAAGGAAGGAAGGAAGGAAGGAAGGAAGGAAGGAAGGAAGGAAGGAAGGAAGGAAGAAAGGAAGGAAGAAAGGAAGAAAGAAAGAAAGAAAGAAAGAAAGAAAGAAAGAAAGAAAGAAAGAAAGAAAGAAAGAAAGAAAGAAAGAAAGAAAGAAAGAAAGAAAGAAAGAAAGAAAGAAAGAAAGAAAGAAAGAAAGAAAGAAAGAAAGAAAGAAAGAAAGAAAGAAAAAGAAAGAAAGAAAGAAAGAAAGAAAGAAAGAAAGAAAGAAAGAAAGAAAGAAGAAAGGAAGAAAGGAAGGAAGGAAGGAAGGAAGGAAGGAAGGAAGGAAGGAAGGAAGGAAGGAAGGAAGGAAGGAAGGAAGGAAGGAAGGAAGGAAGGAAGGAAGGAAGGAAGGAAGGAAGGAAGGAAGGGAGGGAGGGAGGGAGGGAGGGAGGAGGAAGGAAGGAAGGAAGGAAGGAAGATGGATGGATGGATGGATAGATAGATAGATAGATAGATAGATAGATAGATAGATAGATAGATAGATAGATAGATAGATGATAGACAGATTTATATTTGTGTGTAGGTATGTATGTATGCTTGATAAACAAGAGGGAACATGGCAGTGGGAGCTCACGAGAAATGGTCCTTAAAAATCATCCCTAATAAAACTCCTTCCACCTTCTTAACATAACTATTGTGACTGGGAGCACCACAATGCTACAAGTCACCCAGACCTACAGCCTAGACATCCTCCTGTACTCCTCAGTCATTCTCACTTCTCCTCCATGTCTAATTAGCAGTCAAGTCTTATCCTTTTTCACTTCATGGCGTCTCTGTTTGGGGATTAAATCTCTCCATCGGCTGCCTCTCTCCTCCCCTTCCAGTCTTCTTCCATCCACGTCCCCTCCAAGTAGTCTGCAATCCAGCGACAATGGCCTTCTTGCTGTCCTTGAAAAGGCCATTCCACCTCCCAGCTCAGAATATTTCCCTGACAATCCTCCATTGGTGGAGCTCTTTCCAGCCTCTCGGCTCCCCGGCTCTCTTCAGTTCCTAGATAACCTTTCATCTTCTGCATAGTCTCTCCCGATTCCCTCTAGTGCCAGAGCTTTGCCTTTGTCGATTCGTCCAGTTTATCCTATATATTTCCTATCTGTGTAGAGCTATTTGCACATTGTCTCCCGGCCAGACAATGAGCTTCTTCAGATCAGGGATTCTCTTTTATCTTTCTTTGTATCTGTGGTCCTGTAGCACAGTGCGTGGCATGGAGCGGGTACTTCATAAATGCTTCTTGACTTGATGTCTCTGAGCAGAAATGATTAAATAGAGATGAACGGCTTAATTTCCCCAACCATGGCACGATGCAAATTCGAGAATTCCAGTGTCCTTGGGTCCTTGGCTGTAAATGCCTCGGCTATTTTCATGGGCTGAGAAAGGAGAGCCATGACCAGGGGAAGAGCCCGGTTCCTGGAGGAAGTTCTTTTGACAGTGCCCAAGTGAGGGGAAACGTTAACTGCCAGGGCAGCAGCACTGCAAATGGCTTTCAGAGCCTCAAGTCTCCACGTCTTGGGTGCAAATAACAGGAGTTCGAAGTTATTATAACCCGCTTTGGCGCTCTGACCAACCAAGAGAAATTGTTCGTCTTAGTTGGCACTCCTTTCTGTCGAGGAAATCAATGTGTGTCCCAGGACGAAACTAGTCTAACAGTGAGCCCCTCTCTAAGGCCCTCTCTGGGGGAGACCCTATTCAGGAGACTGCGGAAGTCTGAAGGCACTCTCTTCCTGAAGCTCTGGCCCGGGAAGCAGAGAGGGTGAGAAAAGCGGCCACACTCCTCTCATGAGAGGCCAGGCTTTCCTCGGACTGACCCTGGCCACCACATGCCTGGAGTCAGAGCAGGGGCTCAGTGAGTGCTTTTCGCCTCCTTAGGACAACTTGCAGTACTGCTCGATGGGTACACCTGGGTCTGTGAAACTGGCTAAGAACGACATCCTCAAACACTCGTGCGGGGCGACGAATGATGGACAGGATGAGTTCAGAAAGAGCTGGAAAGGGCCACGAAATGAGCAGAACCAGGAGAGCGGTGGGCACAGTCACTGCAAATCCGTGGGATGAGCAAATGTGATTGCCTTTGCCACTAAGAGCCACGCAATGAGCAGGGACAGCGTGGAGGCGCCAATGAAAAAGGGTTCTGTCCAGCCCCAGAGGAAGAACTGTTAGAGCAGGGATGCAGGCGGAAGCCTGACGTACCCTTGTTTATTTGGGTTTATTCACTTACAGAAATAGTGACATGGAAACGTTCTGCATGTTGATACACGAACAACCCCGCCCGAAATGCTGGCCAGCTCCAGGGAGATGATGTGGATCACAGGATTTGGGAAAACTTACGTGGAAATTTGTAAAATAAAAGCACATTCCTTAAAGAGTGACATCCTTGAGCTGTATATAGTTTTTGGTGGATTTGCACACTTGTACTTAGAGAACAGATTCCTCAAGAGCCACATGCTGGCCCGTCCTCATTCCCTAACTTCTCCTCGGAAATGGCATGACCTGTTGATTCAGTGCTGCTCAGTCGGCCAAATGAGCTGGCAGGCTTTCTTTAAACATCCGAAGCTGCTGGCTGGTTCCACCCTTTTCAGAGAATTGTTATTATCGGTCAACTCAAACAGAGCCCTACCCTGCTCAAATCTAGGCTTTGGTTTCATTTGGCTTTCTGGGGAGACCGAGTCGCACTCTTCAGGCAACATACGAATGAAAAAGTCTCCTTCTTGCCCTGCCTTGCACATACATGGACAATTGTCCAGCCCAGCCCTGCAGACTTCCTTCATCCCACTGGAAAGCCAGGCTTTATTTGGATGCCTTGGGGGGCAACACAAAATAATTATGACAAAATTGCTTTTGCTATTTTCAGTTACTTCCATTTTGGCATGGGAAGCAGTGCTTGTAATATTGCTATTGTCCTTCTGTAAGCTCTTCATATACTTGGAATGAAAAAGCCCTAGTGCTCTGGTTAACAAATGTGGCTTTGGGTTCTAGGGTGCCTGGAATTCCAGTCTGTAAAAGAATGCAAATTAAACTCTCCTCAAGGTAGACGTGTTGGCATCACACAAGCAGCACTTGTGGTAATGACTTCTGCATCACTAGGATTCCAGGTGTACACATCCCAGCCTTCATTTATTTTTTTGAATTTTATTTAGTCAATTTAGAACATTATTTCGTGGTTTCAAGATCATATTCTTTCCCACCCTCCCTCCCCTTCCCTCCCCCAACCCTTACCACAGCTGACGCAGTTCCATGGGGTATCACATGTGTCCTTGATCAGAACCTATTTCCATGCTGTTGATGTTTGCACTAGGAAGTTCATTTAGACTCTATCCCCAGCCATATCCCCTCGACCCATGTATTGAAGCAGTTGTTTTTCTTCAGTGTTTCTGCTCCCACAGTTCTTCCTCTGAGTGTGGACAATATTCTTTCTCATAGATCCCTCCAGGTTGTTCAGGATCTCTGCATTGTCCCTAATGGAGAAGTCCATTACATTCGATTGTGCCACAGTGTATCCGTCTCAGTGTATAATGTTCTGGTTCTGCTCCTTTCACTCTGCATCAGTTCATGGAGGTTGTCCCAGTTCACATGGAATCCCTCCAGTTCATCATTCCTTTGAGCACAAGAGTATTCCATCACCAACATATACCACAATATGTTCAGCCATTCCCCAATTGGAGGGCATCCCCTCGTTTTCCATTTTTTTGCCACTACAAAGAGCTCAGCTATGAATGTTCTTGTACAAGTCTTTTTCCTTATTATCTCTTTGGAGTACAAACCCAGCAGTGCTATGGCTGGATCAAAGGGCAGACAGTCTTTTAGCACCTTTTGGGCATAGTTCCAAACTGCCCTCCAGAATGGTTGGATCCATTCACAACTCCACCAACAATGCCCAGGCTTCATTTAAACACATTTTCATGGCAAAGATTGACTTTGGAAACTCTTCTGCCATACTCTTCCCTGGACCAGCCATGTCTGTCTGGGGTTGGAGGTTCAACTCTGGGCCCCATAAGGGAGAAAGGCCATTGGAAAGCTCAAGAACATTAAGATGGTAACCAGGATGATAACAGACTTTGTGTCCGCATCAGTTAAGGATTAGTTGAAGGAACTAGATGAGGGAAGACTAGGAAGTCCAGAATGAGAGCTCTCTTCAAGTATCATCATCAGCTGGGAGAGGAATTAGACTAGGCTGTATGTATGACCCCAGAACTGGGAGCAAAGGGCAAATGTGACTCAGTGTCAGGAAAACTTCTTTACAATTATGCTTGCTTAGAAGTGAAGTATGAAATGGGTCCTCCCTCATTGGAGATCTCCCCAAAGACAGTGGCTAGCCATTTGTAAGATGGGTCATAGTGATCAATTATTTTCCTGTGTGGGCTGGAATAAATGGCCCCCCAGATCCATTCCATCTGAAAATTCTGTGATCCACTGACTTACAGTAAGCTAGTCTGATGGAAGGACAAGAGCACTGCATTGCAAACAAGGAATGACCAGGGCTCTGAGGCGCAGTGGAGAACGTTTGTTTACTAGCTGTTTGGCTCTGAAGGAGTTGCTTCACCTCTCTGTGCATTTGTTTCTTTATAAGTAAAGTCAGCACTAAAATACCTGATGCACTTACCTACAGGAGGCTGTGAGGAGTAAGGAGACGAGGCCAAGAAGCATTCTATCCATAGCTTCATAGCTGTATACTTCAGTACTCTTTAAATAATGGCTCCGGCAGGATTTTTAAGATCACAAAGCACGTTCTTTACTGTGAGGAAGTGGGGGCGTTCTTATGCCCATTTTACAGATGAAGGCATTGCCCTTGATCATTTGATTTCCCTGCCCGCCCCCAATCCTCCCTCTTCCTAAGATTCTTGAACCTGGGCAGGGTAAGCTCTTGCCCTTCCATATCTAAAGAGCAGTCTAGTTCCCTTGTTTCCACCTTCCTAACGTCTTTATTTAGTAGCAGTCGTACATAGCATGTGCCTTTCCTCTCTTTTTAGCCTCCCCTCCACCAGCCCTGAGCTCCATTCGCACTGGGCTCCTGTAAGGAACTCCATCTCCCAACTGAGGGCATTTTTACTGACCGACCCTCCTTTCTGGACACATGCCCTCTCCATTGCTACCTCCTGGCTTCCCTGACTGCTTTGGACCCCAGCTGGAGGCTTGCCTCCTTCAGGAAGCTAGCCCGCACCCCACCCTCCTTACTGTGTGGCACTGCCTTCCCTGGCATCACCTTCAGTTACCATGTATATAATATGCATACATATATGCTTCAAACTAGGTAATTATATTCAAAGCAGATAAATGATAGATTAAGAGAGAGACAGAGACAGAGAGACAGAGGCCAGACAGAGACAGAGAGACAGATTGTTTTCCCTATCTCTCCTTTTAGACTAGTACAATCCTTGAGATCAGGGACTTTTCCCCTTTGGGTCTTGAGCACCTAAGTCAGTGTCTGAAGCACAGCACACGCTTGGTAAATGGTAACTGGCTGACCCTGTCCAGAAGAGGCAGCATTGAGAACTCAACTTGGGGCCTTGGGAATGGCCAGGCTTCCAGCCCCGTGTCCTCAACAAGGAAACTGAGAAGCAATTCCTGTGGACGTGCCGCTTGGCATCTGCAGTTGCAGGTGATACAGCCACAGAAGACCCAGAAAAGGAAGTCTTTGACACCGAAGTCCTTTGCATTGTCAAATCACTCCCCATCAGAAAATGATCTTTTTCTTCATGGAAATAGCATCAAAGAAGTGGCCTTTGTGGCTGAGCCTTAAGGACCACAAGAACTTTCCACCTGACTTGAAGGTGAAACGTTCCCTATGCTTCACTCTCTCCCATTAGTATGTGAGATCCCAGAGAGCAGGGACATTCTTATTTTCTGATTAGAATCCCTAGCACTTGGCACAATGCCTGGCACATAGTAGGACCTTCCTAAATGGTCCTTGCTTCATTGATTGTTGATCATGTACTCAGTATCCGCATGTGCCAGACACAGGGCTAAGTGGTGGGGACAGAAGGACAAAAGAACCAAATCACCCCACCCTAAGGACTTTCTATTCCATTGAAAAGTCCAGGATGCCCAACGCCCTGCTTCCTTCCTAACTGCCTTGAAGATTGATCCCCAGCACCAGAAGAGTTTCCTCTCCAGCAGATCACTGTCCCTGTCCTGCGGCTTGTCCGGCAGCTCTTCCTGACTTCATTTCCGTAAGTGCAATTTCCCTAGTTCTGTTGCCGACTGCCAAACGCGGAGCAGCTGGATTGGCCATAGCGAAAATGTCATTCTACAGAGCTGCAGATTTTCTTGGGGATGTCATTCACTTGGATCCAAAACAGAACCCTACCTGGCCTGATTTCCCATCTCCAGGTATTTTCAGCGTGCAGGCTGTTAGGACAGAGACCCCCTTGGTCCTCTTCAAACCTCCGCAAACAATGGTGGGTGCAAATTAGGCTGGAGCCTCTTACCAGCCATGCCTGGCATTCAGGAAGTGGCACAAAAGGCATAACCAAGGAACTGTAGAGCTGGAAGGTCAGGCAGGCCCCCGTGTACCAAAAGCAGGAGCCAACAGATGGGCAGCTGGGATTCCGCCCTGGCTGTCACAGAATCTAAGAACTTGGAGCAAGGCATCCAGCACATTTTACACAGGCTCTTCAGAGGTCTTGTGGGTCAACTTGGTCAAACTTTGTCGTGGACGAGGAGAGGCTTTGATCTTCATCCACCTGTGGAAGGAGTGTGCAAAGACAGGCAAGAAAGAGATTACAGATCCACAGCCAAGTTGGAAGAGACGTTCTTGGTGAATCGGCAGATCCAGACTCCCTGGGGGGAGGGATGGTCTTTGGTTTGGGGGTGGGTCTCCAGCACACAGCAGGCACTCAGTGCAGTCCCATAGATTAACTGATTGGGTGCTTAATAAATGCTTCCTGAACAAAGTCTACGCTGCTGTAAAAATAGCCTCCATTTAGACAGTGTTCCAAGGTTTGCCAAGTGCTTTGCCTTCCTTAGCTCTTGGACCTCATGACAGCAATGTGAAATAAGAGCTAACTACTCCTTTCATTGTCCCATTTTACAAATGAGGAAATCGAGTCTGAGGGTCATTAACTGGCATTCAATATAACTCAGCTGAGTGTTCGAGGTGATACCTGGACCTAAGTCTTTCTTGACTCCAAGTCCACTCAGTGGAACACTAAGCATTCATCACCAATGATGCAGTGGATAGATCTCTGGGCCTAAAGTCAGAAAGACCTGATTTCAAATCCAGCCTCAAACACTAACTAGCTGTGTAAGGCTGAGCAAGTCACCTTTTTACCTCAGTTTCCTCATCTGTAAGAGGAGATGGAGCCCAAAGGGTGCTAAAAGACTGTCTGCCCTTTGACCCAGCCATAGCATTGCCGGGCTTGTACCCCACAGAGATAATAAGGGAAATGGCTTGTACAAGAACATTCATAGCTGCTCTTTGTGGTGGTAAAAAATTGGAAAATGAGGGGATGCCCTTCCATTGGGGAATGGCTGAACAAATTGAGGTATCTGTTGGGGATGGAATAA
Source organism: Monodelphis domestica (assembly GCF_027887165.1). Classification (NCBI taxonomy): domain Eukaryota; kingdom Metazoa; phylum Chordata; class Mammalia; order Didelphimorphia; family Didelphidae; genus Monodelphis; species Monodelphis domestica. Next base: position 770,522 of record NC_077228.1, on the reverse strand, counting down.
TGTTGTGCTCAAAGGAATGATGAACTGGAGGGATTCCATGTGAACTGGGACGACCTGCATGAACTGATGCAGAGTGAGAGGAGCAGAACCAGGAGAACATCATACACAGAGACGGATACACTGTGGTACAATCAAATGTAATGGACTTCACCATTAGAGGCAATGCAGTGACCCTGAACAATCTGCAGGGAGCTAAAAAACACCATCCAGAAGCAGAGGATAAACTGTGGGAGTAAAAACACTGATGAAAAGCAATGGCTTGACTACAGGGTTGGAGGAGATAAGACTGAGGAGAGACTCCAAATGAACACTCTAATGCAAATACCAACAACATGGAAATGGGTTTGAATCAAGAACACATGTGATACTCAGTGGAATCACGCGTCGGCTATGGGGGGGGGGGAGGGGGAGATGAAAAGAGAATGATCTTTGTTTCCAATGAATAATGTTTGAAAATGACCAAATAAAATAATGTTTAAATAAAATTAAAAAAAGAGGAGCTGGAGAAGAAAATGGCAAACCTCTCCAGTTTCTGACCAGAAAATCCCAAATGGGGCTACAAAGAATCATACATGACCAAACCCACTAAACAACAATGTGGGCCTAGTATGTGCTAGAAACTATTCTAAACACTAAGGATACAAAAGAATGGGGGGGGGGGGTGTCTTTGCCCTCAAGGAACTCACACTCTATCAGAGGAGACAGCTTGTAAAGCACTGTAGCCCTACAAGAGATATCAGGTTCCCTGGAGAGGAATTTCAGAGGAAAAGCATTAGCTTTAAGGGGTCGGAAAAGGCTTCTTGTAGAAGGGGAAAGCATAGCATTCAATCCTCTACACCAAGTTGTCTCACCAATCAATCAATCAGCTCTTCAGCAAGCATTTCTGAAAAGTTTCTAGGTTCTAGATACTGGGCTTTGTCAATAGGCTGGAGTTCCAGCTCAAGAACTCTCAGAGACGCCTATTGAGGTCAAACTGGCATCCTTGAGTTGGGGTCTCCACTTTGTCTTGCTTATTATGAATAACATGACATCTGTATACAGACATCAGAAACCATTGGTTTACTGGCTGCGCCTGAACATCATATGTCATCCATACTACCATCCCAGCTTGGAGTATTCCTACTCAGAACATTATTCCTTTGATGAATGACACCCTTTATAGCATCAGGCTTGGCACAGATAAATGGTCAGGTTTTTCCTTCCCTCTCCATCTTCATTTGAAAGTCATCATCTCCTTCATACTCTTTACTGTTCCACAATATCTTTTGTCACTGTGACCATGACTTCATGTGCATAGAGGGCCCCCAGGAAGGACCTCTTTCTACCAGTATAGATCCGTGTCTGAAACTCTGAAATTCTTAGAGTTGCCAAGGGAACCTGAGAAGTTAGGGGATTTGCCCACAGTCTTGCAATCAGTATTTGGAAAGGGATGGCTCTGGAACCAGAGATCTGGGGGTCAAAGGCTACTCCTGACAGGTGAGGGCTTATGGCTTCTAAGATCTCTTCTAGGTGCAAACATATGATCCCATAAACTAGGAAAACTTTCTGGGTTTCCTGGCAGTCATCTTCCTTCTGAGACCCACTAGGGCTATATTCTTCATTGGTGAGAATAGTTCCTGCATGCTAGGGCAGAAATCTTAGAAGTTTGAATATCTCTAAGAGGATGAGGGCAAAATCAACGGGCAAATGATGATGATAACAGAGAAGGGGACGAGAAGTAGTTTGACGATTTCTACTCATCAGCACTTTATCTGTAAAATAGCTCTTGTTCTTTTACATTTTTCTCTATGTACACATTACATATGTGTGAATTAGTCACTTGCTGTATATATATGAATGAGAAGTAGCCTAATGTAATGGCTAAAAGTCCACTCTTGGAGTACGAAAGGCATGGTTTCAGATCCTGCTTCTGACACATGCTCACTGTGTGAACCTGGACAAATGACAAGCTCTCAAGACCTACAGGAACTCTCTTGGGTTAGAAGTGGCAGATTGGGTTATCACCACTGGAAAAGTGAGGTTTTCTCCCTGCAACTCATAATGGCAATATAATCAAAGGACTTGGAAAAAATATGCACATATATTGGATGAGTGGATGGATGGATGGATGAATGGATGGATGGATGGAGAGTTGGATGGATGAATGGATGGATGGATGGATGGATGGATGGATGGATGGATGGATGGATGGATGAATGGATGGATGGATGGATAGTTGGATGGATGAATGGATGGATGGATGGATGGATGGATGGATGGATAGTTGGATGGATGGATGGATGGATGGATGGATGGATGGATAGTTGGATGGATGGATGGATGGATGGATAGATGGATAGTTGGATGGATGGATGAATTAAAAAATGAATTGGTCACTTACTAAATGTTAAAAACTCTGCTATAAACACTAATTATAAAAATACAAATACAAAGGCAAAGACAGTTAATGGCCTCAAGGTGCTTGTTCCAAAAGAGCAGACACAATGCATACAATGGAGTCATGGCAGGAAAGAGATACTTTGGTTCTGAAGCTTGCAGGGATAGGGAATGAGGTCCCAGGAAAAGTGGATTTACATACACTTCCCAGTAAGCAATAGAAGTATTTGATTATGCTTCCCTAGCTGGACAGGAGCTCAGGGTACAAACTGGATGGTGCTAAGGTGGATTATGAGAAGACTCATGGAATAAAGTGAAAGGTCTGAGATAGAGAAGGTCATCCGAGGTCCTTGCTAAGTCACGATAGACCATGTTTAGAATGTAAATACAAATTTGTTGTCAATTCAAATATCTAGTTTATAGGAAGCATAATGTAGAGGATCGTATATTGAACCTTAGTCTGGCGGGCCTGAGTTAAATCCTGCATCAGGCACAATAGCTTTGTAGCCAAAGGCAAATCACTTAATTCCTGAGGACATTAGCTTCATAATATATGAAATGAGGATAATACTTTGCAAATACTAAGGCGCCACAAATGGAAATCATTTCAGTTGATTTTATATTTTTATTTTGAATTTAAAATCCAAAAACATTTACGAATATATGTTGTTGTTCAGTCATTCTGGTCATGCCATACTTTTGTGGCCTCATTTGGGGTTTTCTTGGCAAAGGTACTAGAATAGTTTGCCCTTTACTTCTCCAGCTTATTGTATAGATGAAGAAACTGAGGCAAAGAAGGTTAGGGGACCTGCCCAGGCTCACACAACTGAGACATATGTAGGGCCAGATTTGAATTCAGGAAGACGTGTCTGGCACTCTATCCACTGTGCCACATATCAGGACACAAAATTGGGTTGTGTATAAAACCCTATTCCACCATTTCATGCCACTTTAAAAACCTTTCCTGTCTGTCGTGGGGGGCTTTCTATATGGGAGTGTCCACACAGTCTTGAAATTCTTAGTCTTGTCCATTTAGAAGGTTTTCAGGGGCATCAGCACTGCTCTCCTCCCACTGTCCCCCAAGTGGCTTCCAATGAGAAAGCAAAGACAATGGGGAAGACCCTCCCACCAAACAAGCATAGCCAAGCCAAGTGCAGGTTTCCTTCTGCCATCTGAGTCTACCATCCCTCACCCAGGAAATGGCTAAAAGGCTGCCTGGCCGCCCTCCGGGGACACAAGCAAAGTTCTTGATGTTTTCCACAGTCTTCCTCTGGTTTTCGCCCTCTGCTCCTCCCCCGCATTTCCCAGCATTCTCTGAATCCCCTCGTGGCTCATTTCCTAGCATTTCCGGACCAGCCTTTTGCCAGCCTCCCCCATTGCCAGACACCTCCTCGGGGTCGAGGGGCCTCGTCTTCGTTCCTCGCCGTGCTTTCCCTTTTCCTCTCCCCTTCAGGCTCATTAAGCTTCTTTAGCTTGCAGGAATCCACTTCCCTGAACATCCCCTTCCACATCGCTTCTCATTTCCCTGCCTGAGAGACCCCCGTTGTAGCATCCCGACTTGGAGCACTAAAGCCACGAGGCCGTTTCTCCAGGAAGAGCAGCATTCGGTAAGGGAGGCCTGCGAGCCCATTAACGAAGAACAGGCCTTTCACCCGGCCTCCCCTCCGCAGAGGCTTGTGGGCTGGGCCCCGGCCAGCCCCAGGCCGGGGTGGTTTGTGCCGCTGGCCCGGCCTTTCCCAGCTTGCCATTGCCTGCGGACTTCCTTCGGGGAGGAAGAAGAGCTTCTCGCGGACTTCCTGATTATGATTCCCTGCAGTTCGAATCCCAGGTCTGGGCAGTAGCAGTAGCAGTAGCAGTAGCAGGGATGGAGGAGCCGCCACCTGCCGCCACTCCGTCCGCCCTCTTGGCGCGGAGCTGGGATTGCCTCGATGACAAAGTCCAAACTCCCAGATTCCCGACGGGGCTCCCTCCATCTTCTCCTCCCGCTCAGCTCGCCTGGCCAGACAAACTGGCTTCTTGGTTGTTCCCAGTATAGACGGCATCCCCCTCCCCCATCTGGGGGGCCCGAGGGCCACACAAGCCCTTCCGCTGTGCTCCTGGTCAGCTCGGGAGCCCCGTGTTCCAGGGCTCTCCTCTCCTGAGTGCTCGGCTTTAGTGCCCTTTTTTTTAGTGCCCTTCTCCAGCCCCCTCCGGCCATCGTCTGGCTCACCTGTCCACGCGTGGAGCCAGCTCAAACCCCCCATCGGACGTGGAAACCCTCCAGGCAGGGGAGCAGCCTGTCCTGGAGGTCAAAAATGAGGCGAGCTGGGGGGGCCTCCTCCCCCCACCACCACACCTCCACCCTGGGTCCAGGCTCTCTTCTAGGGGCCTCCCAGTCGTTGGCTGCCGTGGATTTGGCTGATGATTCCCAGGACGACCCACCGATCACTGCTGGCCTCCAGTCTCGGCTCCACGCCAGAACTGCCCCTCTTCCCACCAGAGCCTCCCTTCCCGGGCCTCTAGCAATGAGGCCAGGAGTCATGGGCTCTCTGTGTGGCTCTGGGCCCTGGCAACACCTGCCGCTATTCGCTTGCAGAGAGCAGCTCTCGAACACGCCCCCTCCTCTCCTTGGACAAGGGCCCAGCTCCAGTGTGGGCCTGATGGGCTGCTGCCAGATTTGCCTGCCTCCATTCAGCCATCACGAAGACCTCTCTGCCAATGGCATCACCACCCTCTCTCAGTAAGCTCCCTTGGCTCCCTATGTCCTCCGGGCACTGCAGACCTCTGTGAGCTAAACTCCCCTTCCTTTCCCTCCTCAGTAAGCAATCCTCGACACTCCTCTCCGGGCTGTTCCACAAGCAGCCCTCTATGTCCCACCTCCAGGCCTTTCCTTTCACTGTGCCCCAGGCCTTTTTCGACCTCTCTCTTCATCTCAACCATCTTTTCCTGCTTCCTTTCAGCCTTCATTAAGGTCCTGTCACTTCTAGGAAGTCTCCCCCAGTGTGCTTCCTTCTGCGAGCTTCCTTCTGTTCACTATTTACGGTACAGAGTTTGCTTTCTATAACCTTCTTTGCATCTGATCTCCCTCATTCCACTGGAAACTCCTTGAGGGCAGGGATCGTCTGACTCTTTTGTACCCTTGGCACTTAGTAGGAGGGCACGTAGTAGGCACTTTATCAGTGTTTGTTGACTGCTATCAACTCCACAAATTTTGGCATTTAACAATCTTCACAAGAAGATATCTTATTCCCTTTCCCATCTTCTATCACGTCTTCTTCCCCCCACTCTACACTCCATCCATTCTGTCTTCCTTGTTGTTCTGCTCAAAGAATTCTCCAGATTCCATCTCCATGTCTAGGATGCCCCCTCAGCATGTCTAGTCTCTGATGGTTTCCTTCAAGACGATACCCGCCTCGATAGGCACCTGATGCTTCTCATCAAACAGAACCCGATCCATGTGTGGACATCTGTGTGTGTGTGTGTGTGTGTGTGTGTGTGTGTGTGTGTGTGTGTACGTGTGGGTGCACAAAACTTTCCCGGGTACTACTAGTGGGCATAAAAACTCCACAACCAGATGCAGAAAAGCATCCTTCCTTTTCGGCTCATAATGCACTAAATCCTGAGAATGAACTAAAAACGAATGGAAATAATTTCCAACTTTAGCAAAGTCACAGAATGTAAAATAAACTCCCAGAAATCATCAGCATTTCTATATACTACCCCAAAAAGTTCAACAGCAAGAGAGAAAGAGAAACTCCATTTAAAATAATAACTCTGGACAATATTAAATACTTGGGAGTCTATTTGCCAAGGCAAGCGCAGGAACGATTTGGACACAACTACAAACTGCTTTTCACATGAATAAAGTGAGATCTGAACAGTTGGAGAAGCCTCAATTGCTCATGCCTAGGCTGAGCTAATAGAATAAAAATGGCAGTCCTACCTAACTTGATTTGCTTTTTCAATGCCAAACCAATCAAACTACCTACAACTGTTTCATAGACCTAAAACACAAGAAGATGAACATTCATTTGGAAGAACAAGAGATCAAGAATATCAAGAGAACTAATGAAAGAAAATGGGAAGCAAGATGGCCTCACAGTAGAACTCTGCCCCATAAAGCAGTAACCATCAGAACAATGTGGTTCTGGCTAAGAAATCGAATGGTGGATCTTAGCCATCTGGTGTTTGATAAACCCAAAGAGCCCAGCTTTGGGGTAAAGAACTCACCATTAGACAAAAACTGCTGGTAAAACTGGAAAAGAGTATGGCAGAGAAAGGCCAAAATGAGTCTATGACTTAGACATAAAGGGCTTTCTATAAGTAAATTAGGGGAACATAGAACAGTTTACTTAGCAGATCTATGGAGACGGGAAGAATTTAGGACCAAACAAGAGACAGAGAGCATTACAAGATGAAAAGGAACAAGTTTGTTTATAGTAAATCTACAAACAAAATCAATGTAACCACGATTAGAAAAGAAACAACAAACTGGGGGGAAATGTATAACACGTTTCTCAGATGAAGGTCTCATTTCTCCAATCTATGGAGAACTAAGTCAAATGTGTGAGAATCCAAGTCATTCCCCAATTGACAAATGGTCCAAGGATATGAATAAGCACTTTTCCAATGAAGAAATGAAAGCTATCGATAATCATATGGGGAAAAGTTCCAAATCACTCTTGATTAGAGAAATGCAAATCAAAACTCTGAGATGCCACCTGACAGCTATCAGTAAAGGTGAGTAATAAATGCTGGAGGGGTTGCGGCAAAATTGGGACACTAATGCATTGTTGGTGGAGCTGTGAAATGATCGGACTATTCAGGAAGGCAAAGGACTCTAAAACAATGCATACTTATTGGCCCAGTCATACCAGTTCTGGTATGTCCTAAAGAGATTTTTAAAAGGGAGGAAAGGAACTACTTTTACAAAAATATTTATAGCGACTCTTTTTATGTGGCAAAGAGTTAGAAATTGGAGCAGTGTCTGTAAATTGGGGAATGGCTGAAAAAATTGTGACAGAATACTTTTGTGCTGTAGGAAATGATGAACGGGATGACTTCAGAAAGAGCTGGAAAGATCTACATGAACCGATGCAAAGTGAAATGAGCAGAACCAGGAGAGCAGTGGGCACAGTAATAGTAATAGGCAGCTACTCTCAGCAATATGATAATCCAGGATGGTTTGGAGGGACTGACGAGGGATGCTGTCCCCCTCCAGAGAAAGAACTGTGAGAGTCCCAATGCAGATCAGAGCCAATGATTTTTCACTTTAGTTTATTAGGGTTTTTACTTGGGGTTTTGGTTTTATTTTATTTTCTTGCAACAATGAATACTATGGAGATATGGTTTGCGTGATAATACGTGCTTGTCAGCTGTGGGAAGGGCCAGGTTGGACCACATAACCTCAGAAAATGTGGAAATGTGTTATTACATGTAATTGGTAAACTAAAATATCCATAATAAAAATAATTCAATGCCTAGTCAATAGATAGAGATCAATAATAGAGCATTTATCAGGACCAAGAGGAGATGCTATGGATAAAAAGTGCTTACACAATGGCTTGCACATGGTCGGGGCTATAGAAATGTTTCCTCTTTTCTCTTCCCATTTATTAAGCATTTCCTACATCCAGAACAAATGTACGAAGTTTCCCCACCCCCAAATAACTTGGGGAATTGCTCTCCTCTATGCCTCCTGGGTCTGGTTGTGGGAATTAGGCTCAGAACTTCATTTCCACACCACCTTAGTGCCACTAGGTTCATGTCCAGATGCATCAGCTCTTCTTGGATGAATCCTCTCGGCTATGGACCTTCTCAGTCTCCAGGGTCACCCCCGCATATCCCTCCTTGTCCCTCGTGGCCCTGTGTCTGACCTTATGTATTAAGTGTATGACCTTGGACAAGTCATTCAACCCCTTAGGCCCCTAAGCAAGTTTCTAACACAAAAGTTATGAGTGACTAGCTTGTCTGCATCGGTGGAGGATACTTTCACACAGTGAATCCCTCACACTGATGAAATCAAAGTTCTAGATAGAAAAGAGGCACCAAAACTCAAGTCAAACACAATAAGACAGCATTGGTATCACACTAGCCATAGTACCAAAATTAAAGCCCATGTCCTTCTTTCTGTCAATTGGAAAAGCCCCAAAGTAGAAAGAATCAAAGTCAAGCAACATCCATTCGGTACATGCCTCTTTGTTCCAGGGACTGAGCTAAGCACTGGAGGCACGAAGGAACACAAAAGAGAATCTCTGCCCTCAAGAAGCTCACAGTCTAGTGGGGGAGACCACATAAAAAGAAGTGGAAGAGGGGTGAGGAGATCGTCTCAAGAAAGCTCCAGTCCTCCACTGAACTCATGAACTCATGAACTCCTGAACTCCTGAACTCCCCCCATTGAGTTCAATCCTTCTCCTTTTTAAAGAAATTTTCTCTTATGTCACCTCCCCTCTACCACATCTACCAATCACAGTAGACACTTTTTCCCAGGACTACCCATTCTTAGTTCCTATTTTCTTTTGTTCTCACCTTCTCTGGTTAGATAAAATCTACTTACTTCACACCTCTTTTGTTAAACTTGCCTTTTGTAAGTTGCTTGACCTTTTAGTGATTAATTTAACCTTTATAGGTACTTAGCACCCTTTTGTATCAGATCTAAAAATAGACCTAGCTTAAGGGTTTGACTTCACTATAAGTAGGAGTTGGGGACTTTTCATTGTTCAATCAGGAGTTTGCAACTTTATCTTCCCCTAAGGCACTGTCTGAGTAGGGTGAAGTAATTTTAAAAGTTCCCAATATATTCCTGATCAAGTACCTCCATTGTTACAATAGGGGAAAAACTTAACCAAATCTTCTAAGGTATAGTCTGAGCAGTTTTAAGATTCACAATAATCTATCTTATGCATTCAAAAACGTTATTGAGAAGAGATCGATAGGCTTCATCATCAAAGATTCACAAAAATATTCAGATCTTCTGGCCTGATGGATCCTAAGGCTCCTTCCACATGCAGATCGAGGATTCTATAGTCTAAAGTTCCCTGAACTTTCTGGTCCTCAATTCCTGTTTTATAAAATCAAAAGCCCGGACAAAGTAGCCTCTAAGGTGCCACCAGCTCCAAACCTAGGATCCTTTTTCAGCTCCCCTTAAAGAAGATAATTTTCAATGTCTACTGGTCTTCACTGGTACAGTCATTCATTTTCATCTGATGAGCCATTTCTTAAGTGCCTATTCTGTGCTAAGCACTGTGCGAGGCACTGGGAGCACAGAGGTACAAATGGAATCGTGCTGGTCTTTAGAAGGTAATATTTAATTGAAAGGAGCTCACATTCAATGGAACTCACTTGAGAAAATCTGACATTTCTAAAAGATGATTTCAGGAATTTCTATGGAGTAGTCCTGGGCCATCCTGCCAGTGATGAGGTTTTCTATCTTCCATTTGCATTTTCTTTTTCTAATCCAATTATCTCCCTTTTCTAATCCAATTTCTGACACCATTACATGTGGGCCCACACCAACAACATAATATAAATGGTGTCTTTATCATTTGTGAGGCTTGGACCATTATGAGATCAGGAGAAATTCATGCAAGCCAGTCACATAGGGATACTCTTTGTTTGAATTTCTTTTGTTTTATTGAAAAAGTGCCTAGAAAGACATTTGAGCTGTTTTCAGCCTTTGAAAGAGCAAATACATTGATTTCCAAGTTCCTTTGCCAACCCAACAGGTTTGTGAGGTTCATGACCTCAGCATTCCTCTGAAATAAGCCAAGGCACTTCTGCACCACTGTTATTATTTATTCATTGAATTTTAATTCATTTGAGTTACTGACAACTGACAAATAGTAATGGCCGTGATATGGGAAAGGTGTGAGCTTAAAGGACAGAAGATGTTTTTAACATAATTAAGGGGGAAAATATTAGTATATATATTTTTTTTAAAAAAGAAAGAAAAAGGCAGAAGATGAAGGGTAGAGGAGACAGCGACTCTACCTGGGACTGGAAAAGTAAGTTTAATGAACTCAATGCCACAAAATGCATTCTTCAGACATTTCAAAGCAGTCATTCCATCCCACTTCCACTCTATCTTGTTTTGTAATTTAAAATATTTTTCCATGGCTACATGATTTGTGATCCACCCCATCCCTGCTTTTCCCTCCCCACTCCCAGAGCTGACAAGCAATTCCACTGGGTTATACATGTATCATTGTTCAAAATCTATTTCCATGTTATTCACATTTGCAGTAGAGCAATCACTTAAAGTCCAAACCCTAATCACATCCCCATTGAACCATGTGATTGATCCTATGGTTTTCTTCTGTGTTTCTGCTCCCACAGTTCTTTCTCTGGATGTGGATATATTCTTTCTCCTAAGTCCCTCAAGGTTGTCCTGGGTTAGGGTTAGGGTTAGGGTTAGAGTCAGTTACATTAGATTGTATTACAATGTATTAGTCTCTGTGTACAACATTCTCCTGATTCTGCTCCTTTTGCTCTGCATCAGTTTCTGGAAGTTGTTCCAGGTCACATAGAATTCCTCCAGTTCTTTATTCCTTTCAGCACAACAGTATTCCATCAGCATCGATATGACAGTGTGTTCAGCCATTCCCCAATCAGAGGTGTATTTTAATTTAAAATCTAAGAATTTTTGAATTTTTTTGAGATTGTATTTTTATAAAAATCCAAGAATTTTGATTTTTTGTTTAAGATTGTACTTTTATAAAAATTCAAGATTTTGATTTTGTTCGAGAAAAGATCTTCAAGAAAGAAGCTTGAAACTTTTTATCCAGAGAATGAACTGTTGCGGAAAGATGCCAGAAAACCTACACTTCATCAAGAAGATCAAGAATGAACTTTGGATATGATTGATTGAACTGAACTTTGATTGAACATTTATTGTAAATGTACACATTTATGCCAAAAGGGACTGCCCCTAATTTGGTTTTCTGTCAATGCGCCTAGCAAAACATTGGTTTTGCTTTCTTTTCTTTTCTATTTCCTCACTCACTATTCTAATTTCTCTTAGAAAATTGAATATTGTGTATATCTATAGTTAGAAGTGCATTTAGGTTTACAAAATGATTATGTTAAATGATCAATGGGGAGACTAGTCTCCCAATGATCATCAGGGGGGATTGTAAATCTTGAAATTTCTCAGACTTGTGAATGTTAAAAATTTCCCCATCAGGGAATTCTCAATTGGAACAATTCCCTACTGGGAACATTCCCCATTTTTTACTGTGAGAACTCGCCAGGATCAGAAATGGGAGGACCTCTACTCCACCCATACTTAAGACTGCTTTAGGGAAGAAAACTCCTTGCTAAACAATGAAAGTACTTAGACCCATACTTATAATGAGGCAAGGAGTTCTTTGAGCCATGCCTGTTTTTAGAATTGATACAATGGGATGTTAGGTACCTATAAAGGTCGGGCAACTTGTAAACTTGCCAGGAGCAAAGAGGTGAAAACTTACTTAGAGGTTTTCTCTTGAGGGGATTAGAACGCTCGGCTGTGTTTTCTCTGGTTCAGACTTACTGAGGGGATTAGTCGACCCAGCAGTGTTTTTTCTGATTCAAACTTACTAAAGGGATTAAGTCAACCCAGCAGTGTTTTTAGAATGGATTGTCCTTTGGAAAACGTCTACTGTGATTGGTAGATGGAAGAACTTTGGGGAGGTGGCATAGGAGAAAATCCCCTATATAAGAAAAAGCAGAATCTCTTGAAGGTCGATCCTTTTGAAGAGAATCTATTATGAGGATCACTTGAGAAAGCTCTTGGATGATGCTTTTGGAGGCTTTTGGAAGGAGATTCTTTTGGAGATCGCTTGAGAGGAGCTCTTGGAGGAATTCTCTAAGGAGGTCTCTCAAGGGAGGCTGACTCTGGCTGGAACTCCCTCTGGGGAGACTCTGTCCCTCTGAATCCCTTACTTGGACAAATCTTATGGTGAGTGATAAAATACTGACTGATTCTCTCTCTCTTAAGACTCAGGTCTAGGCCATGTTGGCTTAAGGCCCTTCATACTTATACTTTTTTTTCTCTCTCTCTCTTTCTTTGATTACTCATTGTATTATTAATTAAATTCTCTATAAAACCCAGTTGACTTGGGCATATTCATGATTGGGAATATATTCCCTGGCGACCACCTTATATTTGATTAAAAAACCAAGACACTGTAGTGAAACATATTTTCTGCGGTCAAATTTACTCACCCACTATTTTAATCACTACAATTTATAGCATTAACTCTTTTAACTGCCACAGTTTACAACCACAGCAATTTTAAATCTTACAGAGGACACCCCCTCATTTTCAAAATTTTTGCCACCACAAAGAGTGTAGCTATAAATATCTTTGTACAAGTCTTTTTCCTTATTGTTTCTTTGGGGTACAAACTGAACAGACACAACACTCCATCTTTTTTGTTTGTTTTCCTTTTTTCATTTAGCATATTTTTCCATGGTTACATGATTCATGATTCCTCCCTTCCTACTCTTCCCTCCTCACTCCTGGAGCTGACAAGCAGTACCACGAAGTTATACATGTATCATTTTTCAAAACCTATTTCCATGTTATTCATATCTGTAGTAGTGTGATCCTTTAACATCAAAGCCCTAATCATATCTCTATCCCACTACAAGATCAATCATATGCTTTTCTAATGCATTTCTGCTCCCACAGTTCTTTCTCTGAATGTGGAAAGCTTCTTTCTCATAAATTCCTCTGGATTGTCCAGGGTCATCGCATTCTGCTAATAGAGAAGTCAGTTACATTCATTCAATTGTGCTACAATGTATCAGCCTCTGTGTACAATGTTCTCCCGGTTCTGTTTCTTTCACTCTGCATCAGTTCATGCAGGTCTTCCCAGTTCACATGAAATTCCCCCAGTTTTTTATTCCTTTCAGCACCATAATATTCCAACACCAACTTATACCACAATGTGTTCCGCCATTCCCCAATTGAGGGACACCCCCTCATTTTCCAATTTTTTGCCACCCCAAAGAGCACAGCTACAAATATTTTTGTAAAAGTTTTTTCCTTACTATCTCTTTGGGGTACAAACCTGATAGTGGTATGGCTTGATCAAAGGGCAGACAGTCTTTTAGCATCCTTTGGGCATAGTTCCAAATTTCCCTCCAGAATGGCTGGATCAATTTGCAACTCTACCAGCAATGCATTAGTGTCCTGACTTTGCCACATCCCCTCCAAAATTTATTACTTTCCTTTGCTGTCATATTGGCCAGTCTGCTAGGTGTGAGGTGGTACCTCAGAGTTGTTTTAATTTGCATTTCTCTAATCAGAAGGGATTTAGAACACTTTTTCATGTGCTGATTGATAGTTGTGATTTTATCCTGTGAAAATGGCCCATTCATGTCCCTTGACCATTTGTTGATTGGGAAAACAACACTCCATCTTAAGGAAGATAGTCACTGACTGTCCCATGCTTTAATTTCTCTTCTTCCTAATCTCTGAATCCTAACTTACTTGAAGAGAAGGAAGAAAAGGATCCTTCCTTCTAAAAGAACCCTTTGCCACTCTCCCTTAATGTTAGTACCTTCCCTCTAGATTAGACCCCATTTCACATGTATGTATATGTACATAGATATCAAATATATACTCGTATTTGCATGTGTATATATACATATGTATGAAACACACATATAAGTATATATCTGTATGCAAGCATATACATGTGTGCATAGTTTTTACCCAGTTGTTTGCATGTTATTTCCTCCAATAAACCACCAATTCCTTGAGTTTAGGGAGAATTAGAGGTTTCCTATTTTGCCTTGCTTTGTCTAATCCTGGAGTGGCTGCTTGGTGACTGGTTTCTGTGGTTTCTGGCACGGGAATGTTGTCCTTTCTAATGTCCATCTCTTAGAATCCAGAGATTCTTTCAAAGCACTTCATATGTCCTCTTCTTACAGGAACCCTCCACATTCCTGATCCTCTAAATGTTAGGCTCTTGGCTCCCATCAGATTATGAATATGCTGCCCCCAGTAGGATGCAAACTCCTTGGGGCAGGGGGAGGTTATTTTGCCTTTGGATCCTACAATGTCTTGTACATAGAGGGACTGTGGAGATTAGTGATAATAGTCATTATTTCTCCTGATTTTGCTGGGGTTTAGGCAGTCCATCCTTCATTGCCATTCTGGGTCTACTCCTGACTATTCCAATTTCCACCTCATGCTTCCTCAGCTATTATTTCACACTGGAACCTCCCTTAGCCCCTGGAGTCTTTGTTCTCTCCCTGGGCTAGGCAAATGGGGTTAGGTGACTTGCCCAGGGTCACACAGCTAGGAAGTATCTGAGGCCAGATTTGAACCCATGACCTCCCATCTCCAAGCCTGGCTCTATTCGGTGAGCTGCCCAACAACCCCAATGATAAGGTTCTGATATATGAAGCAGCAAGGTAGCACAGTACATACCAAACCAGGCTTGGAGTCAGGAAAACTTGAATTCAAATAAAGCCTCAGCCATTTATGAGCTATATGACCCTTAGGCAAGTCATTTAGCCTCTATTTGCTCCATTTCCTAATCTGTAAAATGGAGATGATAAATAAATAAATCTACCTACCATGGTCTTTGGAAAGAGATACTAATATATTGGGGGGAGTATTTTTTAACATTTTCTTAATTTCCAAATTCTCTCACTTGCTATCATCCCTCCCCTAGCCATTGAGAAGGTGAGCAAAAGGATATCAAATATAATGTGAAGTCATGCAAAGCAAATTTACATTCCAGTCATGTTATAAGGGGGGGGGAAGAAAAACAATAAAAAGCAAGAAGCATAAAGAAAGCAGGAAAAGTGTGCTTGTACCTGCAGGCAGGGTTCATCACGGGTCCCTTGTAATTCTCTTGGATCATGGGGTTGGTTAAGTCTTTCACAATTGACCATTATTGACCATTGCTATTACTGTGAACAATGCTCTCCTGATTCTGCCCACTTCACTTTCCATCCGTGGATTTAAGTCTTCCCTGATTTCCTCAAACTCCCCCACATCATCTCTTAGAGTGCAACAATATATGCCACAAAATGTTCAGCAAGTTCCCAATATATGGCCATCCCCTCAATTCTGAACTCTATACTACCTCGAAAAAGGGCTACTATACTTTGGAATATGTGCCCTTTCCCCTTTTTAAAATCTTTTGGGGATATAGACCCAGTAGGGGCGCTGGTGGGTTAGAGACTATGAACTATTTTATAATATTGGGGGCATAACTCAAAATTGTCCTCCACAATGATCCGACCCGTTCACCACTCCACCAATAGTGCCATATTGTTCCTAATTTTCCATGTCTTCTTCAGCATTTATTATTTCCCTTTTATGTGATATTAGGCAATCAGAGGGAGATGATGCAGAACTCAGTTGTTTTAATTTGCATTTCTCTAATTGATAATAATTTAAAACATTTTTCATGAAACCATTGATAACTTTAATTTCTTTTTTGAAAATTATTCATATTCTTTAGTCATTTATCAATTGAGGAATAATTCCTATTGTTATATAATTCGCTCGGTTCCCTATACATTTGAGAAATAAAGCCTTTGTTAGAGAAACTACTTGTAAATTTTTTCCCTGCTTCCTGCTTTCCTTCTAATTTTGGTTGCATTCATTTTTACGTATAAAAATAGGTGCCTTTTTGTTGGGTTTCATGTTGTAGTTTAATAAAATTTTATTTTTTCCACAATTACATGTAAGAACAATTTTTAATATTCTTTTTAAATTTTGAGTTCCAAATATTTCCCCTCCTTCCCCCTCCCTGAGATGGTAAGCAATGAGATATCAGTTTTATATGTGCAATCTTGTAGAACATTTTTCCATATTGGTCTTTTGTGGAAGAGATCTCAAATTAAAAAAAAAGAAAAAAGTGAAATATAGTATTTGGGGTTCGTATCAGGCCCCATCAGTTCTTTTTCTGGAGGCAGATGACATTTTTCATCAAGTCTCTGGGATTTTCAGGGATTTACTGTATTGATGGGAATTAACTACATCATTCACAGATGTTCATCAAAAAAAATCGATGTTACTGTGTACAGGGTTCTTCTGGTTGTACTCCCTTCCCTTTGCATCAGTTTGTGTAAGTCTTTCTAGGATTTCCTGAAATCATCCTCTTAGACATTTCTTATAGCACAATAGTTCTCCATTACAATCCAATACCACAATTTGCTCAGGATGCATTGGTTTTGTTTGCACAAAAGCTTTTTTGTTTCATGCAATCAAAGGTATCCATTATATTTCTTATGATTCCCCTTATCTATTTTTGCCTCATAAACTATTCTCTTATCCATAAATGACAGGTAACATTTTGCCCGCTCCCCTACTTTACTTAGGAGATCACCCTTTAAGTCTAAACCAGGTAGCCATGTGGACCTTTTCTTGGTATATGGCACAAGACATTGGTCTGTGCCTAGTTCCTGCCAAACTGCTTTCTAGTTTTCCCCACAGTTTTTGTCAAGTAGTGAGTTCTTGCCCCAATACTTTGGATCTTTGGGGGTTTTGAACACTAGATTACTCTAGTCATTTATTACTGGGTATTGTTTATCTGGTCCAGCATTCTTTTTTCTAATACCATATTTCAGGGATTCCTTAAAAATTGTTTGGAGGGGAATGTTAGGAGAGCTTGGCTGTCTCCTCTACTCAGCCATCTTAATCCTCACCCCAGAAGTGAAAATAAGAGATTTATAAAGCACTGTATAAACTCTAAAGAACCATAAAAATGCTGCTTCTTGTTTCTGTGTATTATTCTAGCCACATGGCGTCTTGCTGGGTACAAACTAAATGTTTCCAGCCAGAAAGGATACGCTTCACTGTCTCCACCATCCCTTTAAGGGGAAACTTTCTGTACTTCCTAGTGGTGAGAACTTAGTTTCTAATTGCTTTGAAAGGAAAGCAATTTGCAAACCTTAAAATGTAGTATCAACGTTAGCTATTGCTGTGATTTTATTATTATCATAGATGCCTCATCTAATTTCTCTTCTTCCTTTACACTGTAGCATCTATACCTCTGTAAGTAAATCCCAGCCCAGGAGATTTTCCTTCCAGTTCTTCTCGGGGTAACAAGTAACATCTGGATTATGTGCAAAGCCCGTTGGTCCTAACCCCTTCACCTAATAAATGTTGTTTACTGAAAGCTTCTTTCCATCATTGTCTTTATTTTTTCCCTGGTTACTAAATTTGGTAGAATAGGAAAGCCACAGTTTATACCTAGATTACTGCAAAGTATTTGAGAAAGCCTCTCAGGGACAATGTCATTGTGGACAATAGAAATCAGTGGGCATGAGATTCAGAACCAGCTAAATGTCATTACTGATGAAAACTCAATGTCAGCCTGGATAGATGTGTCAAATAAATTGCCCCAGGGCTCTGCCCGAAGACCTACTCTTTTCAACATTTTTATCAATGGCTTATATGAATTCAGAGATGAAGGGTTCAAATCTGCAGATGAGCTGAAACCAGAAGGGGTAGTCCATGTGTTCTATAAGACAATACAAGGATATCAGAGTATCTCAAAAGGTTGTGGGTATGCCGGAAGAAGTATTTTTTAAAAATTTGAGATCCAAAGACAGTTCTGCACCTAAGTCCAAATAAATTCATTTTAGAAAAGGATGAGGGAGGTTGAGGGTATTATAAGTCATGTGAAAAATTCATGGAGTAAATAAAGTGAAGAACCGTATACTTAAATCTACAGTCAGACTCTCAGTTCCTTTTATGGAGGTGGATAGCCTTTTTTTTTTCATGAGTCTCTTGAGTTCTCCTGGATACTTGCCTTTTTGATAATAATTAAGTCATTCACAATTGATTATTGGCTATCCTTGCTGTTATTGTGTACATCGTTTTTCTAGTTCTGTTCCCTTTGCTTTGTATCACTTCCCAAAAGTCTTTCCAGGCTTTGAGGGGATCATCTTGTTTGCCACTTCTTATGGAACATTAATATTCCATTACAATCATATACTACAATTTGTTCAGTCAGTCATTTCGTTTTGGTGGAAGTCTGCTGTGTTTTCAGTTCTTTGCTACCAGAAAGTGTTACTCTGGATATTTTAGCATATACTGGACATTTGTCTCTATCTTTGACTTGTTGTTGTATATGCCTAATTGTTGGATCAAAGGGAATACAGAATAGTCATTTTTGTGCAGAGATACAAATTCCTTTAGAGAATGATTAGACTAAGTCACAGCTCCTATGCCACTATATCAGTGTGTCTGTCTTCCCAGGGTAATTCTAACACTAATTCTTCCCATGTTTTGCCACTGTGCAGGACACTTAAATACATTTTCTGTCATTTGCTCACTCATTCCATCATTCATTCAAATGATTTTGCATTTAGCCCAGATTTTCTCTTATGAAATTAGATGCTATGACATATTATACATGTAAATTTTTATTTTTCACTCTCTATGTCTTATGATAGAGGTTTCAAACCCTAGAATTGAAGTTACAATCTATGAAATTGCTGGAGCCTCAGCCACAGTGGGGGAGGAGCTCCAGGAGATGTTCTGAAATCTTGGGAGAGCAAGAGTTTCTGTCAGAGAGAGGCAGTTAGCTCTCTCAAATCCTGAGACAGTCTAAGGAAAGGTCTAGTCAAGACTTTGCTCAGGAGGAAGGACTCACATCTTTCTCTTGGTGATTGGACACCCTTCCCCCCACTGATTCCCAGCTGAAGTGGCCAGTTGGGGAAGATACCAAGCAGTTGACAAGATCACCAGACAGCTCCTGGTGCTCTGGGTCTGGTTGGTGCAAGACCAGGGCCATCCAAGCCTGAATCTCTCAGGGGCCCAAGGCTGCCAAGGCCTGGGTTCCCCAACTTGAGGAGGGAGGAAAAAGTAGCTAGAATAGGGACACCTTTCCCTCTTTCCTCTCAAAAACCCTTTCTGCAGCCATTTCCCTGTGTTATTCCCAAATTGATCAGTTAGAATAAAATTTCTTGTCCCAACTGACTCTAGTGTGAGTGGGAAATAGTTCCAGCTTGATGGGGAGAGTAACTCTCTTTCTCAGAGGAAAAATTTTAGTAGTAGAGGGAAGTCAAGAGGCAGTTTGGGGTTGAGCAGCCATAGTTGAGGGGAGGCCCAAGGGGGGAACTACAGACTCACTTCCCCTTTCTATCCCTTGGCCAAATTAAACATCAGCTGTTCCTCCTGAACCCCAATTTGAGAATGGAGGTCTCCATTCTTTCTCCCTCTCTCTCTTTATACCAGACTAACCCTCTAGTACAGTATCTAAGAATAATGCATTCCTTTTTTGTCCTTCTTAAATTGATACATTTTATGATAGCCTTATCTGAAATAATTTCAATGCCTGCCTTTATAGAACTGCTTGAAGCATTATTCATTTCTGTTATATCTGATTATTCCACTCTGTATGTCTGTTTTAAATGCATTTCTTACTTGAAGCAAAATGGTTAGGTTTGGATTTTTGATCCATTCCACTATTCTCTTTCTTTTATTGGGAAATTGAATCCATTCACATTAGAAGTTATAGTTGTAGATGTTTTCTTTTATTAAATACATGGATATATATGTATATATATATATGTATATATACATGTACATTTGAATGGTAGGATAGGAAATGGACCTCTGATTTCATTGGTTTAGAAAGCACCAAGAGAGGAAGCAGGTCAACATCTTCTCTGCAATTTTATAGTCTTAGACATTTGCCTAGAGGAGTCTGTCAAACTCAAATAACAATAAGGGCCACTAAACTCTACATAAGGACTCCTGATGGCCATGTATTGACTTAGAAAATTACATATTAACATTATCTATATTCTACAGGCATACCTCAGAGTATTGTGGATTCAGTTCCAAATCATTGCAATAAAATGAATGTGACAATAAAGCAAGCACAGGAATTTTTCGTTTCCTAGTGCATATGAAAGTTATATTTATGTTTCAGTATAGTCTATGAAGTGTGTGATAGATAGCATTATGTCTTTTAAGAAATATGTCTTTTTTTCTGTGCAAGATTTTTTTCAATGACAGAAACAACTTCTGACAATCATTTTCTGACATTTTGTGATTCAGATTCTCTCCTTCCCTCATTCCCAAGATGGTAAATCATCTGATATAGGTTACACTAGTGCCTTTGTAGCAGTCCACCCCTAGCTATGGGCAAGGGAAACAGTTGGTATGTACAGATTGCCTTAGAAGAGAGCATGCTCAGTCTTGAGCATGCTCAGTATTGCATGTGGCTGGGAAAGCCTCTGACCCTCGACCCCAGCTTCCCCCAGGTTAGGTGGGAACACAGGTTTCTTTGTGCTCACCTGGTTAAGGGAAACCACACCTATACCTTGTCATTAACCAATGATAATCATCCCTATGTACTGTGTATATTTGCATATCAAAAAGATTAAATATGCCCCAGCCAGCTCCACCTTTCTCTCTTCTGCTCTTCCTCCCTTCCAACTCTCACTGATGCCTGTCCTTGCTGGAGCCTGGCCTTGGGCCAGGCTCCATCTCTAATCTTTCTCTATCATCTCTCCGACCTGTGTGGTATTGAATCTGGATCTCTGGACTGGTAAAAGCCTTTGGAAGGGTCCATTGATCGGAGCTTGGCTGTGGCTCATTGACATTTAATAAGGCATGCATTTGTGACTCATTCCTGCCACCTCATACCTCTACTTCGACTCCGTCATCCCCCTTGTGATATCTAAAACTTCTATCCTTTCTCTATCTTCCTACCTTAAGGCTTCTCTCTCCCCTCTGAGGAAGCTTTATCCTTCATGCAATACACATTTCTAAATTCCCCATGCCATGACAGAAGGTACATATCACACATACAATGAAAAACTCACAGAGGAAATAAAGTGAAGGATGGTGTGCTTTGATCTGCAATCAGATTCCAACAGCTCCTTCTTTGGCTACGGATAGCATTTTTTATCATGAGTTCTTTGGGGTTATCTTGGGACCTTATTTTACTGATAATAGTTTAGTCCTTCATAGTTGATAACGGTACAATATTTTGTTACAGTATATATTATTCTCCTAGTTCTGTTCACTTCACTCTGTATCAGTTCAGATGAATCTTTCCAATTTTTTTCTGAACTCATCCTGTTAATCAAAATGTATGTATCTTAGTTAAAAAGTACTTCAGAGTTAAGTTGTAATCTTTTTGCTGATGAAGGGTCTTGCACCAGTGTAGATGATTGCTGATTGATGAGGGGGTTGCTTGCTGAAGGTTGGGGGATTGTGTAAATTTGTTTTTTTTTTATTCAAAGATGTTTTATTCTTCTAATTACACATATGATAATTTTCTATGTACATTTTCCAGATTATAAGATCCAAGCCATCTCTTTCTCTGCCCCCACTCAGAGATGGTAAGTAATTTGATCTGGGCCATACATGTATTATCATGCAAAACAATCTTCCATGTTGGCCATGGTTATAAGAGCTCTCATACAAAACCAAATAAAACTGTAAACACATAATGTGAAAGATAGCATGTTTTGATCCCCAGCCATCCGACTCCAACAGGTGGATAGCATTCCCCACCATGAATTGTTCAAGATTGTGCCAGATCATTGTGTTGCTGAGAGAAACCAAATTTTCCCAGTTGATCATCATACAATATTGCTGTTACCATGCACAGTGTTCTGCTTATTTTGCTTTGCATCCGTTCATGCAGATCTTTCCATATTTTCTGAAATTATCTTGTTTATCATTTCTTATAGCCCAATATATAGCACAATCACCAACAGATACCACAATTTGTTCAGCCATTCCCAGTTTTTTGGCATCCCCTTCCACCACCACCACCAACAAAAAAAGACTGCTATAAATGTTTTTGTGCACGTAGGTATTTCCCCCTTCTTTACAATCTCTTTGAAATGGTATTACAGTAGATCAGAGGGTATGCAGAGTTTTATAGCCCATTAGGAATACTTCCAAATTGCCATCCAGAAATGATGGATCATTTCACAACTATATCAACAATGCATTTGTGTCCCAAATTTGCCACATTCTCTCCAGTATTTATAACTTTCCTGTCATATTGGCCAATCTGATAAGTGTGAGGCGGTACCTCAGATTTGTTTTAATTTGCATTTCTCTAATCAAGAGGGATTTAGAACATTTTTTTCATAAGATTATTGATATTCTTGATTTCTTCATCTGAAAATTGCTTGTTCATAGCCTTTACCATTTGTCAGCCAGAATTGATTGTATTCTTATAAATTTGACTTAGTTCTCTATAGATTTGAGAAATTAGACTCTTCTCAGAGAATTTATCTATTATAAAAATATTTTACCAATTTGTTGTTTCACTTTTTTAAACCCTTACCTTACAACAAATTGGTAAAATATTTTTTATATTAGATCTGCCAACCCATGATCAATTAATAATTTTCCAACTGTTTCTCTCTGACTTTATTTGTGTGAAAGGTCTTTTGTAATTGTGTAATTCTTGGGTGTTTCTGGGCAAGTCGATTTCCAGGCATTTTGTATTGTCTAGAATTACTTTGAATGGAATTTTTCTTTCTAATTCTTGCTGTTAAACTTTGTTGATAATATGTAAGAATGCTGATGATTTATGTGGATTTTCTAAGTCTGTCATCAAATCATCTGCAAAGAGTGATAGATCAGATTCCTCATTGCCTACTTAATTCCTTTGATTTATTCTTATTTTATTATCTTATTGCTAAAGCTAGCATTTCCAATACATTATTAAACAATAGTGGTGATAATTAGCATCCATGCTTCACTCCTGCTCTTATAGGGAAGGCTTCTAATTTATCCCCATTGCAGATGATGTTTGCTGATGGTTTTAAGTAGGTAGCATTTATCATTTTAATGAAAGACCCATTTATTCCTATGCTTTCCTGTGTTTTTGTGTTTTTAATAGGAATTGGTGTTATATTTTGTCAAAAGCTTTTTCTACCTCTATGAAGATAATCATGTGATGACTGTTAGTTTGGTTGTTAATAAGGTCACTTATGGTGCTAGTTTTTCAAATATTAAACCCACCCTGCATTCCTGGTATAAATCCCATGTTATAGATTGCTCTAGTCTCCTTGCTAGCTTTTTATTTAACATTTTTCTATGTATCTATATTCATTCATGAAGTTGGCCAATAATTTTCTGTCTCTGTTTTTGCTCTTCATGGCTTATGTAATGGTGCCATATTCAAGTCTTTAAAAGAATTTGGTAGGATTTCTTCTCTGCTTATTTTCCAAAAATAGGTTGGTTATATAATATTGGGATTAATTGTTCTTTAAATGTTTGATAGAATTCACTTGTGAACCCTTCTGACCCTGGGGACTTTTTCTTAGGGAGTTCATTGATGGTCTGTTCAATTTCTTTTTCTGAGATGGGATTATTTGAGTTCTATTTCATCTTTTGTTAATCTGGGAAATTTATATTTTTGCAAATATTTATCCATTTCACTTAGATTGTCAAATGTATTGGCCTATAATTGAACAAAATCGCTCCTAATGATTGCTTTAATTTCCTCTTCATTGATGATGAGTTCACCCTTTTCATTTTTGTTGCTGACAATTTGGTTTTCTTCTTTCTTTTTTAAATCAAATTAATCGTGCTCTATTTTATTTGTGTTTTTTCATAAAATCAACTCCTGGTCTTGTTGCTTTCAATTTAATCATTTCTCTTTTAATTTTTAGGATTTCCAGTGGGGGCTTTTAGTTTATTCTTTTTCTAGATAGCACCTATTTATTATGTGCCCATTGTATGTCTGGTACTGTTAGGCACAAAGAGCCAAATAATCCCTAAATGGGAAGAAACTTCATTCTCAAGAGGGAAATGGGGATCTATACATTTAAATCTCTACATACACACATGTGCGCACACACATACATTTATATCGGAAATGCAAAGATACCAAAGCAGCTCGATGCCAGGCCTTGGAGGCAGAGAGACACCAGCAGCTAGAAGGCAAAGAGCTTGGGCAGAGGAGGTACACGTGGCCTCTGTGAGGCTGGCTGCACATTAACCCTGGGACCTGGACAGCTCAGACACCTGGGCCTGGAAATGGGGTGTCCAGGGAAGACAGTCAAAGAGCCCTGATTTCTAGGAGTTGGCCGGAGGTGTGGCGAGGCTGGAAAGAAGTGGAGGGTGTGAAAGCCAAGGCCAAGAGCTGCCATCTGATCCGCGAGGCATTGGAAGCCATCGTGTAGTCATGAGGTCACAGCTGCGTGGAGGATGGACTGAAGTGGGGAGCGAAGAGGCCAGGAGTGCTTGGCCACCAGGAGTCCTTTGCTGTGATCTGGGCAGAGGAGATGACCCTTGTGGAGGGAGTGGCGCAGGGGGAACCAGCCAGGTTTGCTCGCTGCCTGGACTCCAGAGCTAAGACCCTTGTTTTATTGGCCAACCTGGATGCCCAGCTGTGGGAGGTGCCAGTCACCTGCTTCTGGGGAAGCTGTCTTGTTTGCCCACCTGCAAGTGGGAGCAGAACCTTCCCATTGGCCACACAGTCAGATCTGGCAGCAGCCTTAAAACAAGCAGGTGGGGCCAGTTGCTCCTTCTCCTTCTGGTGGCTCCCAGGATTGAGGGTTTCTGGGGCGCCATGCAATAAGCTGGCTCCCTTCTCTTCCCATTCAGGCCTTTGGCTCCGAGAAAGGCTCTTGGGCTCTTCTGTGGTGGGGCAGAGGGCAGAGTCCTGGATCCGGAAGCTCCATTTTAAAGCTCAGGATTCCCACCTGGATGGTGTCGCCAGCGAACCAAGGAGGGAAGTCCTGAGAAGCCACCGTGCCAAGACCCTTGTAAGCCCAGGGAGGACTTGGACTTAGACCTTGTCAGGCCCTCAGTACATGGGAATCCTTAGTGAGTGTATGCCAGGCACGTGGGAAGGGCCCCTGCCCTGGAGGAACTCACACCCTAATGGGCAGATCAGCGGGCATCTTAGCACCACCCCCAGTGGGCACCAGAAAATGATTGGGTGTCCCATCTTCTGCAGCCTTCCTTTAACATGAAAATACATTGGTAAAAGCTGATTTCCTGGTAAGTAGCCAAATGGAACTGGGGTGCTTGAGCCACTCCCATGGGGAGAACCCAACTGGCGCAGAGGGTTTATATTCATCATCGGGCTCTCCCCAGTTCTAGACCCTGCTGACCTAACAGAGGCTCCAAATTGAAGTCATCGGATTCTTGAGAAAGTGTGGAATGCCAGGCCCCAGGGCTGAAGACTGGCATGAGCTGTAGTGTAGAAGGGGTGATGGATTTGGCCCAGACATCTCCTCTCCGCTTTCAGCTGCAGTGAACAACGCCTCGGCTGCAGGTGTCGGTGCCATGATGACTCCCTCTCCCCCTCTGCTGCCCACAGTCACCCTACTGGGCTGGCACCTGGCAGCCTCTCGTGTTCATTTCAGTTCACCTTAAAGATGGCATTAACTAAGGCCAGAAAATTCACCCAGGTGAGCCTCCAGGGACTTCCCAGGAAGCCCTCCATGTTTGGCTGAATGGCTACTTCCCCAAACGTTTAAGCTCTGAATCAAACCTTGCAGAATTGTTCATGCACTGGCAGTTGGGCATCTCACCCTCTGCCACAGAGCAGTGGGATTCCCAAGGAGACTCTCAGATCCTGAATTCAGGGCCCTGAGTGCTGTAACTGACACCTCCAACCAATCACCCACTGTTGGGGAACGTGATCACATCTCCAGTCCTTCCCAGTCTCCACTCTGAATGAGAGGACAGGTCGGGTTTCCTCTCTGCTTCTCTAAAAGGGTTTCTGCCAGAAGCAGTGAGGTGGCTCAGTGAATAGAGAGCCAGGCCTAAAGACAGGAGCTCCTGGGTTCAAATCTGCCCTCAGACACATCCTAGCTACGTGACCCTGGGCAAGTCACTTGGCCCCCACTGCTTAGCCTTTATTGCTCTTCTGTCTTGAAATGAATACACAGTATTGATCCTAAGACAGAAGGTAAGAGCTTCACCAGACTTCCCAGACTTCCCAGAGGCCTTCAACCCTTTGCCTAAAGCTGAAAGGTCAGAAAGGGGGAATTCCAAAGGTCAAGAGAACCGGGAGACAATAATCCTTTGGTAGGTAGGAAATAGCGTTAGCAAATGCTGTAAAGCGATTGGCTAAAATGAGGACCCCAAATGCCACTGGACTTAACAACTGGGACTTCCCTGGTGACCTTGGATGGCATCCTGAAGACTGACCCCCCAAATATCATAAGGACTCAGAAATGAGTGGGTGTGGGGCAGCTCAGCGGTTCAGAGATGGGAGCTCCTGGTGGCAACATGGAATCCAGACTCGTAGCTTAGATGTAGTGATCCCCAGTTTACCGAGCTTGGAGGCAGAAACCCCAGCTTTGACCTTGTCCCCAGAGAGTTCCTCCCCGAGGGAAGTCCTGCTTCCCGACCTCATGGACCTTGAGTTAGTTCGGAATCCCACCAGATGCCTCTTTTTGCCTTAGAAGCTTCTCCCATTGTACTTCATCCCCCTTTGGAGGATTAAACTGGGGACCTTCGCCTAATGAGACTGACAGGCTACATAATGCCCTATAACTCAAGGCCCATTGACTTTCCCTCAAGGAGGAACTCTCCCGGGACAAGGTCAGACCTGGGGTTTCCAACCTGGGGATCACTAAATCTTTCTAAGTTACACGTCTGGGGGCTTCTGCATTCCACATTGACCCAGCTGGGTGACCCTGGGCAAGTCACTGCCCCCCACCGCCATTGCCTAGCCTCTACTGCTCTTCTGCCTTGGAACCAATCCTTAGTGGCGATTCTAAGGCAGAAGGTCCATTTTGCTTTGTTTCATCTTCAAGAAATGAACACCTGCTGCCCAGAGACATCTGGAGCCCAAATTTTTCCCAGCAGTTTTCCAGTGAGGCCACCATGGCATGGAACTGGACATGGTGGAAGGTTCTTGGCCTGGGCAAAGCTAAGACTCTGAAGATGCATTCATTAAGGGGGTCCAAATGCCAGAGTGAGGTTCTGAAGAGACATGACAGGCTAGGACCGAGTTGTGGGAATAGTCAGAACATTGAACCAGAGACCCACAAACCTAGAGCCCAGATCTTAGCAATCGAATCCTTTCATTTTACAAAAGAGGACAAGGAGGCTCAGAGAGGGGACTTTCTCAAGGTCACACAGTGACAAAAATTACAGTCGGGATTTGAACCCAACTCTTCTGACACTCTAGAACAAGTGCATTTACATGGTGCTATATTGCCTCCCTTGTTGTTGAGGAGTAAGGATGCTTCTTCCTTTGATGCAGGAAGAAGTCAGGAAGTGTTAGGAGGAAGAGACAAGTACAGTAGGAAGGTTTGCCAAAGACAGATGCAAGAGACCTGAAGATGGAAGATTCTGGAATGCTGGAAGGACTTGGGGCCTGTTGACTCCCTCTCTCTGCATGGAACCTGGAGGGAGGGACTGCCCAGGCCCAAGGTTTCTGGTCCATCCGTGTGAATGCTCTTGCTTGAAAGAAGATCCTGTGAGCCTGAGGCTGGCCTGAACCAGCCCCCACTATCCACACTGTCCATAAGCTGGCATCTGGGGCTCCCGTTGGGCCCATGTCCAGTCTGTCTGTCACAGAGCAGAACCTCCAAGAACCCCCAGGAGCAGGTATTTGGTGAAGGGTACATGCAGTGGGAGAGGAGAGGGCAACAAGTGGAGCCTGCAAGGTGGGGGGGGGGGGTATCCGCTTGTGAGCTGGAGGTTCTGTGAAGGAGACATCTGCATGTTGGCCCTCTTGGCCCACATGTGGAGGAAAGCCCTGGTACTGGCCCCAGACGATCCTTTGGTAGTATGCCTTACTGAGTCCCTGAAAGCCACCTAGAACAAGAGAGCATGGGAGGAGGCCCTGAACTGGACAGTGGAGACGGACCCGCCATTTCACTCTACCCATGAGCACTAAATTTGGCCAAGAGAGGCTCTGTGCTAGCTTCCTTTACAGACATGCTCAATGAATCCAGACAGGGCAGGCCCAATGGGCTGCTCTAGCATCCTCACCCTGGCCAGGATATTTTCATTTGAAATGGATTTTTGCTCCATAAATCAAAGCGATCCATTGATAACAGCCCCAATTCAGGCATACCTAATAGCCCTGCCGGGGCTCCCTATTTATTTAGCACTTGTTTTTACATCAACACATTTGTTACTAGAACAGTTCACTGAGTGTGAGCCGAATCTCTGTTTTGTTAAGTTTATTATGGTTGGACAGAATATTTACATTGGTGGTTGCCAGGGATTTAATTTTTAAATCCCAAATGAACTACTAAACTAGAATGGAATTTGTGGTAGTTTTATTTACAATAGAGGGAAGATATTAAGGAGAGAGAGAGAGAGAGAGAGAGAGAGAGAGAGAGAGAGAGAGAGAGAGAGAGACAGACAGACAGACAGACAGACAGATAGATAGACAGAGAGAGAGAGAGAGAGAGAGAGAGAGAGAGAGAGAGAGAGAGAGAGAGAGAGAGAGAGCTCCAGCATCCTCTGAGCCAGGTAGAAATTCTAAGGCCCTAATCAGGGAAAAGAGTCTCAAGACCATGGGCCTTTCTCAGAGGTTCACACATGCAGAAAGGCAGGAAAACTAAGTCAGCCTTTACACTCACCATGGTGACCATCTAAAAGGAAAACAGTCTGAGGTCTCCTGCATGAGCTCCTCCAGGGTCAATTTCCACAGCCAAGTCCAAGTGTCTATTTTCCAGTCTCTCCTCAATTGTCTGTCTTCCCTCCAATTCTGAGTGACTGATCCTTCACTCCAAGCCCAGGTGACTCATCCAGTCCAACTCCAAGTGACTGAATCTTGATCTATCAATTCATGTGTGCCTGTTTCCTCTATTTAAGGACCTTTTTCTCTTGTGTCACCTCCCCTAAATTTTACATCTACCAATCACAGCAGACTCTCCTCTCCAGGACTGCTCACTCAATGTGTGAAATGGGTGTTCACACCTTTTGTTGTTGGTTAGTTAACACCTTTTTGTAGTTAAAATGAGTAGATCTACTTTAAATACTGCATTAACACTTTGATGATTAAAATCTAAAAATGGACAGAGGATTACAATTTAATCTTCACAATCAAGGAAGAGCTAAGTACCTTCATTGTTACAATCAGGAGAGAGCCAAATCCAGTCTTCACAGTTTCCTTTGAATTCTGACACTTCAATTTGAGTTTCATATAAAGCCAAATTCCTTAACCTTTGGACTTGACCTAATTAGAGCTCATTAGACTATGAGCTCCTCAAGAGCAGGGATTTTCCCTTGTATTGTATCTCTAACACTTTGCACAGGACCCAGCACATAGAAGGAGCTAAATAAATGCTTCTTTGTTGACTGAAAATCTGCATAAACCAGCTAAGAGAGGAATTCAAAGGGGAGAATGAAAGATCACTTCTCAGAGAAGTTGTCCAGGAAGACTGATGACCTACTGAGGGACCTGCAACTACTAGAAGGGGACGCATTTTAAATTCTATCAGCTAAAACCTGTAACAGCAAGGAAATAAGAATAAAAAGGAACAAAAGGAGAGATAAAGAAAAATATGATGATGCTGATGATGAAGATTACAAGGATGATCTAACATTCAAGAGTGCTTTTAGGTTTGGAAAGTACATTATGTATTTTATTTCATTTAGTCCTCATAACAGCTTTGGGTTCAAGCTCAACCCTTGAGCCTCTAGCTTGGTGCTCTGTCATCTTGGTTAGGCTCCTCAGAGTCTGTGGCCCATTGGCATAACTTGAGAGAGATCAGGATTACCTCTTGTCAAAGATGAGACATTGGAAAATGACTCTAGTAGGGATAAAACCTCAGCTCTCCATTAGCTTGGGAAGCATTTGGTTAAGTTAATTATTAGACAGGGAGGGTTACAGTCATAGGGTTTGGAGATGAAGTGCCTGCAGAACATATAAGCATAGATTTAGGGCTAGAAGGAGCCTTAGAGGCCATCTTACCAACTCTTCCGTTCTTTCGGGGTTAAGTGTGAAGTGTTACTATTCTTTTTCCCTTGCAGGTTAATGGCTCATTATTTTCTTTTCATGAGATCCAGTATAGCCTCATGACTGTGCTTGCCAATGTGCAACATCTCTTGTCTTTTTTTCCGCTCTTCTGGAAGAGACTTGGACCATCACTCTAAAAGTAATTGTAGCTTGTGCTAAAGTCGTTTTAGGAATACTTATTGACATTGAAGATGAGCAGGTACCCATTCTAAGATAACTGCAGCTGTCAATGTCACCAAGGGTTGATCCTCTTTACACTAATTATGAGAACCATCCCGTCAAAGGTCTCCCCCCAGACACTAGGTGCCTATCTCTAGGACTGATAAGATTCTTGAATATATGCCAAGGCTGAATTGTCTCAAAGGCCATCGTTAGTGTGTGAAAGATTGCCCATGAGGCTAGGCTCAGGGTCCATGGCCGATTAACCATCAGAAAAGATTCTCTATGGCTGAAGGCTCATGCTACCTGGCCAGCTTGCTGCTCCTAACTCTCCACAAATATCTAAGATTGGAGGAATTTATTTATAAGAACTCATGTCAGAAGTAAAGGTTTTTTCACATGGCCAAAAGTAATCCAGTCATGGATGTTGCCAAAGACATCCCGAGATCCTCCCACAAATGCTAGTACTTGTATCCATATGGAAAAGGCTGGCAGAAGACCAGAAAAAAGCTCCCTGAGCCTATGGGTGTGTGTCCATCATCTGGCAGTAAGTGCCTGGAGAGATCTTGGCAGCTTTTTCACTCTCTGTATTAGATCCCATCCAAGTTTTGGCTGACTAGAATTCATCCGTTCAATGTAGTGAAGGACATCTCTTTCCATACAGTCCACTAGAATATATGTGAGTTACGTGTTAAGTTTTGTTTTCATATCTTAATATCACAGGGGTTACCTCTTCACTCAGAGAGCATTGATTGCTCAATGGTGGTCATTGGGCAAAAGATACTGATCACTTCACCAAAACTTGGAATTAGTCCCTTGGACCTAGAATGTTGTGTCTGGCTACAGATCCTTATGGGTCCCCTTCCCAGCACCAATTGCTGTGTGCATTTCCCCCATATCTTTCCACAGAGAAGGCTGCTCAGGACATTCTCTTAATCTGGGCAGTAAAGCGGCTCCCCAAACCTGTGAATTTGGGATTACTCAGAGCAAGTGTTGACCAAGAAATCGCTGTTCTCTGCTGGCTGATAAGATTCTGTCTGAGATCTCACTGCCCAGAAAACCCTTCCTTCTTTAAGTAGGAGGCAGACAAGATTCAATCAATCACAATCACTTATTAAGCTCCAAATGCATGGCATGCATAGAGTTGCGTTCTAGAAAGAATGAGAATTAAACATGAAACATTCTCTGCCCTGAAGGAGCTTCCGTTCTAGCAGCCATCATCAATGAACTTCCTTCTTGAGCCATGTGGATAAGGCAATGTAGCTTGCTTTAATTGTCTAACTTCTTAAATTAAGATCTTAACTGAGTCTTTTTCAATTGTCTGAATTTCCCCCTGTTTCCCCTCCTTCTCTTCTAAAAGAGCCATCCATATAACTAATTATCAAAACTTCAAAAAGAGGAAGAAAAGGTTTTTATCTACAACATCATGAAATTGCAAATGAAAGAAAATTCAAAACATCAAAGCAATTTGTCACCCTAATGGACCTCTGACCTTTGCCAAGGAATGGGGAGGCATCTCCTCACATGGCTTCTTTGGGGCCAGGTGAGTTCATTGTCCATTTGGAATATTTGGTGCTAGTTGGTTTTTCCATGTATAGCATTGGAATCATTGGGTTGGCTTTACTTGCTTTGCATTTAGTCCCTGGTCTTCCTTATATTCTTCATGAATATAGTTTCTTACAGCAAAGCGATATCCCATTACATTCATGAACTACCATTTACTTGGCCACACCCCAATTAAGGAGTATCTGCTTTTTTTCCAATTCTTTGCACTGGTCATGAAGCTTCTCTACTATCTCCAAGATAATTTTCCACTTCTCCTGCTATTGTCATTTCTGGGAGGAAAGAAAGTCTACTTCAGTCTTTGTTCTTGGACCTGGGCTCAGAGAAGGAAGAAGAAAGTGACCCAGGATGTCCTTACCTGGGAAACCATATGAACCTTGGCTTGTATTCTTGTCCAAAGGGAGCCATTATTGGCTCTTGGGTAGGAGATAAATGGGAGAAATCCTCCTCTATCCTGCCCAACACATATGTGTACACACACACACACACACACAGAGCTGTTGTCCTTTTTCAATATTTAAGGAGCAAAGGTAAAAGAAAAAGGCAAAGCAGAAGCTCAGGTTCCTCAACCAAGCATTTCTTGGGAACCTACTATGTGCTAGGAACTGTGCCCATACGTTGAGGGACAGAGATAAAAATGAAGCAGTTGCTGCCCTCAACAAGCTTCATTAAAGGAAGACGTTGATAACAGTCTTTTGAAAAAGTATCAACACTCCAACAAAAAGCCATCCTCCCAAGAGTGCAAGCCTGCCAACTCATCTGCAGAGCAGATCAAGTCAGAAAACAGGTCAGGGTGGAAAGAACACTGTTCCTGCTGTCCAGGGTCCTGCTTTCAAATCCTGCTTCTTACCTATTACTAAGTGTGGTTTTTAGACATTGCCTCTGTTTTCTTCATTTGTACAATGAGACAATTGGGCTAGATGTCCGCTGAGGTGCCTTCCAGCTCTAAATCTCTGCTCTGTGATTTCTATCTAAGGAGTATCTAGGAATGGCTCCCAATCAGTTTATCTGGAGGCAACCCCAGTCACTGAAACTTAATCAGGAGCTGTCTTTTGTTCTCATAACAAGATGCCAGCAGGTATGAGCACGCTCTCTGGGGAATGTTACGGATGATAAAAGTCACTGAACAAAATTCAAATTCAAAAAGGGAATCCTTCAAATTGGTCATTCCCTCAATGAACATCTCTTCCCCCGCATGATACAATAACCAAACTAAATAGAAAAAAGGATTATTATAATCCAAGGAGAACAGTAGAGAAGCTCAGAAAGAAAAAAAGGGAAAGAGCCATTAACAAAACCATCGGCTTCTGCTATCTGTACTGCATTGCCCAAAGTATATGCAAATAGCCAGATGAGCCACAGATCCTAATGCAAGTCCTACTTGATATTGTAGCTGTCATTGAGCTTCATCAAGGATGTTTATCACAGTTATGGAAGCCAGTCAGCATTGAGTCCACATCAAAGAGTGCAAAGCAGCAGACCAAGGCAGGCCCCATCATGGCAACAGGCCTTGGAGTCAGCTGAGTCTGGAGCAAAGGCTTCTGGAGCTCTCAGCACAGATAGTAAGGGGCGTCCAACAACTGCTCAGAAGAAGGTTCCAGGGTCCCTTTGCTGGCTCTGGGTGTAAGGCTCCTGGCATATTGCCCACACAGCAATCCAGGTCACAGTCCTGGGTCAGGGGCTCGGGATGAGGAGAAGCGCTGATACACATGAGCTCTTGCAGCCACAGGAGAGCAGAGGACCCTGGTCACCATTAAAAGGCAGAAAGGAGTGCTTGTGGTGACTCATAAACCAGAACATAAGCTGAGTGAATATTAAACATGCCTCTGTCAAACCACTGTGGAAGAACTGAAAGCAGATAGACCCCCAGAGCTAGCTGAGGCCTCCGAGGCGTGCTCTCAAGGCAGCTGAACAAAGAACCTGAATCTCCCAGCAGAGCTCCCTTCAGCACAGTTACAGATTCTAACAGGCTTTTTTTAAGTTGAAAGAAAAGGGAAAGGCTGGGAAATGAGCAAACAACAACAAAAAAGAAACTCAATGTAGAAAGTGATTTTGGTGTCAGGGAAGAACAAAACACAAGCTCAGAAAAAGACAACAGAGCCAATACTACTGTATCTAAAGCCTCCAAGAAAAAAATGGGAATTGCTTTCAAGAACAAAAATAATTAAGGAGCTAAAAAAAAGAATTTTAAGAATCAAATAAGAGATGTAGAAGAAAAATTGGGAAAAGAAATGAGTGATACAGGAAAATCATGGGGGGGGGGGAGTCAATACCTTGGTAAAGGAGGCACAAAAAATATTAAAGAAATTAACATCTTAAAAAAAAGACAAATTAGGCCAATTGGTAAAAGAGGCACAGAAATCCACTGAAGAAAAGAAGTTCTGAAAAATCAGAATTGGCTAGATATAAAAAGATATACAAAAATGCAATGAAGAAAAGAAATTCATAAAGACAGAATTGGCCATATGGGAAAAGAAGTACAAAAATTTCCTGAGGAAAATAACATTTTAAAAAGTGGAAATGGACAACTGGAAAAGGAGGTTCAAAAGTTTGCTCAAGAAAATAATGCTTTAAAAATTAGAATTGGGCAAGTACAAGCTAATAATTCCTTGAGAAATCAGGAAACAAAGTCAAAAGAATGAAAAAATGGAAGAAAATGAGAAATATCTATCTCATGAGAAAAACAACTGGCCTGGGGAAAAAAATCAAGAGAGATAGCCTAAAAAGTATTTGACTACCTGAAAGCCAGGATCAAAAAAAGAACTTAGATATCATCTTTCAAGAAATTATGAAGCCAGGCCTAGAGATGGGAGGGCCTAGACCTCAGACACTTCCAAGCTGTGTGACCCTGGGCAAGTCACTTAACCCCCATTGCCTAGCCCTTACCACTCCAAGACAGAAGGTAAAGGTTTTTTTTAAAAAAGAAATTATGAAGAAAAACTGTCCTGATATTCTTAAACCAAAGGGTAAATTAGAAATTGAAAAAATCCACTGATCACCTCCTAAAGAGATCCCAAAAGGATAGCTCCCAGGAATATTATAGCCAAATTCAAGAACACATAAGATAAGAAGAAAATATTGCAAACAGCCAAAAAAGAAAAAATTCAAATATCATGGAACTATGGTCAGAATAACATTAAAGGATCAGAGGACCTGGAAGATGATATTCCAGAGGGCAAAGGAGCTAGGATTCAATGAAGACCAACTTTCCCAACAAAACTTAGTATAATTTATCAGAGGGGGAAATGAGTATCCAATGAAATAGAGGCCTTTCAAACATTCCTGATGAAAAGACCAGAGCTGAATGGAAAATTTGACTCTCAAATATAAGACTCAAGAGAAGCATAAAAAGGTAAACAGGAAAGAGAAATCAAGAGCCATTCAGTAAGGTTCAAATTTTTGCCTACCTACATGGGGAAATGATTCTTGTAATACTGAAGAACTTTATCATTACTAGGACAGTTAAGAGAGCAAAGATGTGAATTGAATATGATGGTAAGATGTCTTTGAAAAATAAAAAGAAGGCATAAGAAAAAATAATATATTGAGAGAACAGGGAAAGGGAAATTAATGGGGATCTTATTGTACATAAAAGAGGCATGAGAGATCTTTTACAGAGGAGGGGAAATGAGGGCAGGGTAGGGAAGGAAGCATTTGAGCCTTATTCTCATCAGAATTGGCTCAGTGAGGGAATATCATACGCAACCAATTGGGTATTGAAATCTATTTTATCCTACAGGAAAGTAGGAGGGGAAGGGGATAAGAGAAGGGCTGATAGAAAAGAAAGCAGAGGGAGATGTAGTGATCAGAAAGTAACAGAAGGAAATATAGGATGGAAAGTAATACACAGTAAGTGTAATGAGACAATATTTTTGCAAGTCTCTCTAATGAGGACCTCCTTTCACAAATACATAGAGAAAAGAGGAAAATGTAGAAGACTACAAGTCATTCCCAACTGACAAATGGTCAAGGGATATGAACAAATAATTTTCAAATTTAAAGCTCTCTAAATTCATGCAAAAAATGCTCTAAATCTCTATTAACTAGAGAAATGCACATTAAAACAACTCCGAGATGCCACCCCCCACCTACCAGATTGGCTATTATGACAGAAAAGGAAAAAGGCAAAAGTGGGAGGAGATACAGGGATCATTGAGCCACTAATGCACTGTTGGGGGAGTTGTGAATTGATTCAACCATTCTGGAGAACAATTTGGACCTATGCCCAAACAACTATAAAACAGTACATACCCTTTGGCCCAGGAATACTATTACCAGGTCTGTATCCCAAAGAGATTTTTTTAAAAGGTGTGGGGAGGGGGGCGGGACCTAAATGTACAAAAGCATTTAAAGCATCTCTTTTTAGGGGGCAAAGAACTGAAAAGGGAGGGGATATCCACCAATCGGGGAATGGCTGCAAAAGTTCTATGATTGTGATGGTGTGTGATTGTGCTTAAGAAATGATTAGCAGGAGAAGCACAGAAAAACCTGGCCAAACTTAGGGGACTGAAGCAGAATGAAAAAGGAGACTATTGTATACAGTGAGAGAAATATTTACACAATAAACAACTGTGAATAACTTAGCTAGTACCAGCAATGCAGTGATCCAAAACAATCCCAAAGAACTCCTAATGAAAAATGTCACCTGCTTCCAGAGAAAGCACTGATGGAGTCTGAATCCAGGCAAAAGGAAACTTTTTTCCACTTTCTTTCCTTCCATGTAAGGACTTCCGTTTCCTTCCAGAAGTGGATACGTCTAGGCCAATCTTTTCCACGAATGCACGTGCAAAATCTCTATGAGATGGCTTACCATGTCAGTGGGGATGGAAGGCCAGGAGAGAAGGATGGAGAGAATTCAAGACTCAAAATTCTTTTTAAAATGCTGAAAAATGTTTTTACATGTAATTGGGGAAAATATCTTTTTCTAAAAAGAAAAATATCATCTTCCCTCAGAGAAAGAACTGATGGAGTTTGAATGCAGACCAGAGAACCCCATAGTTCACTTTATTATTTTTTTTGTTCAAGGGCTCTTCCCTAAAATGACCAAATATAGGAAGATGTTTTACATGACTGCACGTGTAGAATCTGTATCAGGTTGTTTACTATCTCAGGGGAAGAGGAAGAGAGGGAGGGAGACAATGTGGAACTCAAAAAATTTTAATGAATTTTTAAAATGGTTTTTCCATGTAATTGGAGGTGAAAGAAAATAAGAAGATGGGCTTATGTGAAGAAGCTCAAGAACCAGGAATGGGAGCAAAGAATGAAGCGTGATGTCGAAAACTTTACCCAGAGACAGAAAGAGAAGTGATATTGGAGTCAACATATTCTAAAGACTCCCTGAACATGAATAGGAAGGAAATGAAGACTTAGAGAAGCATCATTAGCCTGAAACAGAGGCATAACTTGGAAACCATGAGTCATCTCAACTAGCCAAGCTTGCTGGTTCTGCCTGCTCAAAGCCGAAGAATCAATGAGATGAACTGTCAGCTTGGATCTGATTCTCACCAGCAGGCATTAGCTGTTTGCCTGGGTGAGAGAGGTTAGAATCCCCCTGGGGTGGAGGGAGTGGCAATGGAAAGCTATGATCCACATCAGAATTTAGGCTAGGGGAGAAACTGAGGCATAGTCTGGAATGTACTTCGATTTGGGGAGAAATTACACAGGGATCAAAGAAAGTACAAATGGTATGTCATGGATTAGAACTCCATGTGATCTACCAGGCTGACCACAATGGGCAAATCTTGAGAATAACTTTGTGAAATATTTTGATGAGGATAAAAGGGGAGGTCTTGTCTAATGAGATTAATATGGATGCACATAGGAAACTACCAAACAGCCTCTATTTTTATTTTCTAAAAACAAATGAGGAAAATGGAAGTGAATAAAATAGAGGAAGAGCAATGCATCATGGTCCCTAGGAAATGATGGCAAGGGCATCAAAGCCCAGACTGAGTAAAAGCTACTGAGGAAAGTTAGACTGAAAGGAATTAGGGAGCCAAGTTGATGAAAAGAGAAAGCCCAAAGAAGAGTGAAAGCAACTTGGACTCCAAGGGCTGATGACAAAGAAAAGAAGGCCTTGGTTCTCGTTTCACTTGTTTTTTAACCATGAAAAAATGTCTTTGAAGTAGAAAGATCAGAACAAAAACGCACATTAGGGAATCGAATCCCAAGATAATTAGAGAAAGGGAGAGCATGCCTTGCTGTCCTTGACAAGGCCCAATCACTGTCCCAAGTGAGCTGTTCTTCGGGCAATGAAAGAAGTGGTAGATAGGATTACTTGGTCATTACCAATGACCTTTCAAAGATCACGGAGAAAGAGAAAGATACTGCTGAATTGGAGAAGGTCAAACATAACTGATCTTCAAAAGGGAAAAGAATGGTGTCTGTACACTATAAATAAGTGAACTGGCTAGGAAGTCTAGTGGATAGAGTGCTGGATTTGGAATCAAGAATACTTGATTTCTAGTCCTTCCTCAGTTGTGTGGCCCTGCAAAATTCACTTAATCTTCTTCAGCCTCAGTTTGCTCATTTGTAAAATGGGAATAATCATAGCTCCTGCCTTACAGGATTGTTGTGAGAATTAAATGAATGAACATATATAAAGTCTTTCAAGCCTTATCATTACTATTGCTATTTGGGAATTTCTAGAAATATATTAAATGAAATCTTTGCATATGGCTGGAGAGATTTTAACAGGAAGAGGGCATAAAGAATTGATCCCATTCACTTTTTGGTCAGGGCCACAAAACTGGGAGATCAGAGCGTGCTGCAGCCAAAGCTTATCTTGATGTTAGCCAAGCCAAGCACTGGTCCGAATCTTGACTCTTATTCTTTGGGGGGAAATGAAGAGAAATGAACAAGGTAATAGTGTAAAGGAGGTGAAATGGGAGCTGGGTAAAATGCCACATTTAGAGAGGACATACACTGATGGCACAATGTCACGTCCCAATCTCTCTGTTGGCCTCTATAATGGCAGAGGGACGCCATTTTGGTCCACTTCAAGTACGAAGGACAACAACTACCCAGTCTCCCTTCCCCGCCTGTTGCCTAGTATATATCTTGAACATAGCCATCACGCAGATATCTGAATCTCACTGTGTCCAAACCTGACCTCGTGAGCTTTCTCCCAAACTCTCCAGTCTGGCTGACTTCCCCACCAATGCCCGGAGCTCCACCATGATGTGAGTGAGCCAAGCTCCTCACCGTGTTGTCATCTTCACATCCCCACAGTCAGCCCACGCAGCCAAGCTGCTGCCGACTCCCATCACTTCCCAACACCTGCCTAGACCCTCCCCCTTTTCTCCTCTGGCGTAGCTGGCGTCCCAGACAGGTCCTCCTCCTCAGGTCACTCCTGAACTATCGCAACAAAGTCCTTGTTGGCTTCCCTGCTCCGAACTTCTCCTCCTCTGAGCTGGGCTGCCCTGACTTGTAAATGTGGTCTTCCCACCCCACGCCTGGCCTCACTTCATGAACTCTGTCCTCCGTTACCTCCAGGGTCCATCAGGAAATGCTGCCTGGCTTTCCAAGTCCTTCCCCGCCCAGCCCCTTCCTTCCTCCGCTGGCCTTACATGTGCTCTCCTTTGCCTAGAAAGGGGCCGGCTTGCCTGCAGTGTCAGAGGAAGCCGGGCCGCCTTTCTTCATGCCGGAGCCTCGGGCCACTTCTTGCCTGGCACACAGGAGCTTCGTAGAAAGCGGGATTAAGTCCCTGCGTATGTGAGGAGGGCAATGCGTGACTCAATGAATGAGAAAGCGCGATTAAGCCATTATTGCCAAACGCCGGCAGCTCCTACTCTAGTGGGGGAGGCAAGAGGCGAAAGAAAGAAGCTGCCCGGCCGATGGGAAAGCCCCCAAGTGGCAGGCAAGGGGCAAGAGCAAGGAGCGTGGACGGAGGCCCCTTGGGGGAGCCGGGAGCATGCAAGGTGGCACGACAGACGCTGGGAAGGCCGGGAAAGGGTGGGGAGCCCAGCCAGCACTCAGCGTCCCCCGAGGGTTCCAGGCAGCTTCAGTCATTATGCAAATGTGAGCGCCAGAAGGCCAAGCCTCAAGGACTTTTGTTGGTGTCGTTGACATGAAATATCAGAACTTCATAAAAACAGATCCAGTTGTTGTCAGCGTTGTTGTTGGGCCTGTCATAATAAGTGATGTTTCCGCTCGTCTAAGGAACAGCAGGAGGCTTCCCTCTGGATTGTCTCATAACACCGAGAGCGCCGAGGCTGGAAACAGAACGTGGGTTATCCATCAGGCTCTTCTCATTCTTTATTAATGGCTGGTTTTCTCGTTGCATTATTTAGTCCATTTTTTACAAAATCTTGAATGTGTTTAAAGTTGGCCATTTGGGTGCCGTTGAGAACACCTGCAAGCGTCCCCAATGACCTGCTGCTGCACCCAAGCTATTCAAAGATGAGGAGGAGGATGGGCAAATCCTCCAAACTGCCCAAAAGCCATGGGGAAGGGGGCCGGGAAAGCACCCAGAGAGCCACCAGGCCCATTACAGTAGCAGAAATATTGCTAGGACGGCCCAAAATGCACCTTTAAATTCATTTTGGAAACTGTTCTCCTCCCCTTGCAGCTGCTACCCTTTCCATTTCCTGCCAGGATAACTGCTCTCTTTGAAAAGCTACCCAGCATCCCCCTCGCTGGAGAGGGAGCATCACCCCCGGCTTTCAGGATGAGCCGCAGCTCAAGGAGCAGCACAACATCTGTCCCCTCTTGGGTTCGGATGGCTCTCTGGAACTCGGGGCGGAGGCTCTCTAGCAAGTCCCCCTCGCAAATGCTGCCCGTCCTTCTTCGTTGCCACAAACAGCCCTCCTTCTACTTGCTCCCGTCACCCAGGCTTTTTTCCTCTTGCAAAAAACACGGGGAAGCTTGTCCATCCTTAGCCACTTCCCAAATTGGCCAAACGGAATTTGCTCCCTTCCTGCCCCCCCCCAAGGAAGTCACTCAACTCCTCCTCTTCCTTGAGGCGCTGTTTGTGGGCGACAAACACCTGTCAGGATGATGCTATGCCACCGCTGGGCTCGGCTCCATTATTATTGTCAGTCTCCATTGTTCTTCTAAAACAGAAACGACCGACAGATGTGTCCGGTGGGATACAGTGAAGAGAGAACGGACTCCGATGATCGCTGCCCTCAAACCCCTCTACTCAGTACCACCCAGATGCTCAGAGGCAAACCCTTTAGAGACACTTGGCCTCAGTTTCCACATCTGTAAAATGGTGGAGATTGGATCCCACTTTGATTTCAGAGATAATTTAAGGCATTTTTATGATAGAAAATAAAGACTGAGTCATTGCAACTTCTTCGGGATTTGCAATAATACAGCAACAACGATAGCAGCCATTTATAGGATGCTTTAAGGTTTGTAGAGTACTTTATAAATGTCATCTCATTTAGTCCGCACACAACAATTCTGGGTGGGAGGTACCACTATTATTCCTATTTTACAGATGAGAAAATTGAGGCTGAGATGTTAAGTGATTTGTCCCAAACCACAGAGCTAGGGAGTAAGTGACTGAGGCAGGATTTGAACTCAGTCTTCCTACCTCTAGGTCCAATGCTTTATCTGGGGAAATGTCATGGATAGTATAACCCTGCGGCCCTGAAGAGAAAGGATTCTTTGGGGAGTCCCCACCTGGGCCAGGATGATATGGAGTCAGCCCCCTTTTCACATGATCTTTTGGGTAATGACGCTGTATAAGCCTTAATCCCTCTCCCTACATGCCACCATGACACACAGATACAAGTCCTCATCTAGGCCAAATAACCTCCAGGTGACGTGACACCCTCATAGTTCAGGGCTGATTCGAACATGCAAAACCCTCCCTAAGCCTCAAAATGCTCCATACGTGGCAGCGGATATTTTTTGCCAGGAATAGGTGGAGCTGCTCTCAGCTTCAGTGGACAGATGTGGGAAGGGCTGCACTCTAGAGGCATAGAAGGGCAGCATTAGAAGGGCTCTCGGAGGCCACGGAGTCCACACAAGACTCCTCTCCATCCTCCACAGAAGCACCCTCTGCTTGAAGCCTTCCAAGGAGGGGGATGGAGGGGAGTCAGCCTCCCAATGGCAGCCCGTCCCACTTTGCAAAAGCCTAGTTGAGAAGATGGCAAAGGACATGGCCAACCACCCCAGTATCTTTGGCCAGAAAGCCCCAAAGGGAGACACAGAGTCAGGCACTACAGCAAACAACTGAACAGCCACAAGGACAATGGAGAAGAATTGTTTGCCACCCTCATTTCAAGCCTCCGAGTGCCCCATCGCTTTTTTAGCTCTTTTGTCATCTTAAAAAATGACACAGGTAGGGGGCAGCTGGGTGGATGAGTGGATGGAGAGCCAGGCCTAGAGAGGGGAGGTCCTGGGTTCAAATCTGGCCTCAGACACTTCCCAGCTGTGTGACCCTGGGCAAGTCACTTGACCCCCATGGCCTAGCCCTGACCACTCTTCTGCCTTGGAGCCAATGCACAGTATTGATTCCAAGACGGAGGGTGAGGGTTTAAAACAATGGCACAGGTAGCTTTTGTTTTATGCCACTTCCATTTCCAGGGTGCCTTGAGTCTTCCTCTCCCAGAAAGCAGGCTGTGGCAAATGTAAGTGACTGGGAAATGGAGGTAACTGTGTGTGTTGTTTCTGCCTCCTTTCCTGCGCCCTGCGTGACTTTATAAAGTGACCAGAGTCAAGCCCCTTCCCAAGTGAGCTCCCTACTTCACGCTCCGCTCGGCAGGGCTCCCTCCTGGCAGCTGTGCCCTTCTTATACACAAGCACTTCCTTGGCCAATTTCTGCTCTTTGGGAACAGCAGCTTCCATCGCAATCCGGACCTTCCCTGCCCACGTCCCCACAGAGCTGACGCTCCTGCTGATTTGAGTGGGACACACCAAGCCAGGCAAGTCCCCCGCCCGTAGCCTTGTCTCCCATGGAGTCACCTCTGCATGGGACCCAACACCCTGGCATAGGAGCGAAGCA
Source organism: Monodelphis domestica (assembly GCF_027887165.1). Classification (NCBI taxonomy): domain Eukaryota; kingdom Metazoa; phylum Chordata; class Mammalia; order Didelphimorphia; family Didelphidae; genus Monodelphis; species Monodelphis domestica. The sequence goes on along the minus strand of NC_077228.1, from coordinate 727,604 downwards.
GAAGCTGCTGCTTTTTCCTCTCCCATCCTGAAAGCACACACACACGCACACACACACACGCGCACACACACGCACACACACGCACACACACACACACACGCACACACACGTGCGCGCACACGCACACATGCGCACACACGTACACACACACTTGCACACACACACACACACACACGTATCTAACAACTACTGCCACCTCCCCTTTGCCCAGCAGCATCCCTTATTTCCAGGAGCTTTCCTGCCTTCCCCAGGCCCCACTTCCGCCTGTCCTCGGACTGCCGTCCCACTGATGCCCATCTCAAATGCCACAACAGACCTGGTTCCTCTGTTTAAACTTGATGCCCTTTGCAGCACTCACCGATAGGCAGTCCCTACCCAGACATTTCACTGCTCTGGGGCTGAGCCTACAGCCTTTTGGGAAATGTAGTACTGAGTCTTTCTCCCACTGAGCAATGAGAAGTTGGCTCAAGGCATTGTGGGAACCTGCAGTCCTAGGGATGTGTGTCCTTGGTCAGTGGCAGCTGCGTCCCCACTGTTCAGAAGGCAAAAACCGCGCCACGCTTGCATTCAGCTTGAATCCGTCCTTTTCTTCTGGCTTCCTCTAGAGAAGGGCTGTCAGGATGGACGCGATGAGTTTCTGCCAGGAGCGCGCCCGCCCGCCCGTCCGCTGGCCACTGGGTAATGGTCAGAGCCTCGGAGGCCCCGCAGTGACAGGGGAGCAGCTTTGAGTCCGGTCCTCTGTGCCTCTCCGTCTCCTCCTGGGCTGGCACTTCGCCGCAGAAGAGTCTGCTCGCCGGACTGAGGGCCACTGCTCAGTTTTATTTCCTCCGTGAGCGGCTGGGGTCAGAGAACTGAGCAGCCGGGGCTGCCTGAGCCACTCTTCCTTTGGACAGGCTGGTCCTTGGCAGTCGGACGGAGGAGGAGGAGGCTGCTCCAAGCCTTTCCAGCCTGGCAGAACCTGCCAGCGCTTGTGATCTCCCAGCAGAACTTTGAGAGCTCCTCCAAGCCAAGGAAAAGGACCAGAGGAGAGCCAACAGGGGCGGGCGCTGGCCGCTTCGACCTCCTCCTGGGCCTCGCACTCAGTCCTCCTGGAAAGGGCCCAAAGGGCCTGGCAGAGCCCACCCGAAGACGGCCAGGAGCACCATCTCATAGGACCCTGGGTCGGGTTCTGTTGGCGTGTTCCTGAGGAGCTTTTGCCAGAAGCGCCCAGGAAGATTCTCTAACTCGTGCCGCGACACCTGCTGCAGAGAACAGAGAAGGTACATTCTGTGGAGACCCTCGTCACACCTTCCAAACTAAACCAGAACCAATCCGTGCATCCATGCGCAGCGGCTTCAAAGCAAAGCGAGGCATGGAGAGAGTCAGCAAGCTCCATGCCGGGAAGCAGGATTCCGGACCAAGAAGTGAAGGCGCGCAAAGCCTTGTAGAGACGCGTGTGTTGGAAAGGGGAACTTTCACAAAAGGCAAGCTGGGCATGAGGCAGCACCAAAGAGCGGCATCCAAAAGCTGAATGAGCCACATCCTGGTAAGTAAGAAAGAGCAGCTAATAATAATCCTCTTCATATGGTGTTTTGAAACATTTCATAACTATTAGCTCATTTCATACCCACAACCTAACAGATTGGTGTTACTATTCTCCCATTTCACAGATGAAGAAACCGAGGCTGGCTTCATTAAATGATTTTCCCGTCAGAGTCATTTTTTAACCGACGGGCTTTTTACAGACACAAGATCTACTGGTTAGAGCAAAGACTAGCATCATAAGAAAAGGACAAAATAGAAGGCAAGCTCAGTGAGAGGAGAGGCTGCTTCATTTTTTTCTTTGTATCCACACCTCTCAATCCAATGCTTATCACAGAAAAACCCTTTTAGTAAATGCTTGTTGACCGAGTGAAACTGAGGCAAATCCAACGTGATCAATGTGGATCAGGGCCAGTTTCTAAGGAAATTCAGCCCTTTGAAACGCCACAACAGGGAGGCCCAAGGAGCCTAGAAAGGCCCTTGCTCATCTTCCCAGGTAGAGATGGGAGGGAGACGCTCATTCACAACAAAACGTTGTCAAATCTTGTGAAATAGGATGGGGGTGGGGGGTGGGGGGGCATGAAACAGATCACCTTATAAACAGTCAGAAAGTAAGAGGTGGTGGGACGTCCAGGGAGGGCTGCCCATGGGCATCCACTCAATTCCCAGCTCTGGCTCCTAGAAGCCAGAGCAGGCACAAGAGCCGCCCCTCGGGAGAGTCATCTTGGCAGACAGACGGAACCAGGCTTCGGGTAATTGGCGGATCTCAACTCAGTCGATGACTTTGAGAGATTTCTGCTACAGGTATGGGAAGACGTCCCCCAGTGGACGGGGAAGCTACCAGCAATTTATCTCCACGGGCATGAAGGCAGTTGAAGCAGGAACCACGGAGCAGCACTCAGGGCTGGGTCAGTCCCTGAACTGTGCCCCAGACTGTGCCAGCCACTGGACTTTGATGACTCGGGAAGAGAGAGGATGACCGTGTTGTGCAACTCTACCTCACCTGCATGCAATTCAGGAGTGAGTCAAGACATCTTCCCAGAATTCCACTGGCTCCCCTCAAAATGAAGGACAAATGACCGAAAGAAGGGAGGCGAGAGGATGAGAAGCTTGCAGGAAGCGTGGCTCAGATTCCAGTGCAGTCAGGTCATGCCCAGAGCATTTCAGGATGAAAGATGGAAGACTTGAAGCCAAATGAGTGTGGGAGGTTCTTTCCCCGTGGATTCCAATGAGACTATGGAGTCTGTCCTGGATCCAGGAATGGCACTAGAGAGAACAAAGGCCCAAAGAAGAGCAGAGCCAGTGCGCCCAGCCACCGCCAGTCTTTCCTAGAAGGAGCTGAGATGCTGAGGCAACGGAGCTTCGCAAACGTGGATTCAGCACCTCCTTTGCTCCAGACACCAGGCTGGCACTGGAAAGACAACAAAGAGTTCTTTCTTCCAAGGAGCCCTTCTCCCATCACAGACAACGGGATGTCCTCCCACGGGGAACTACAGAACAGAAACAAAGCAGGCCCAAAGGGCCCAGACCAGTCCGCAGATGGAGCACCTGAATCGAATCCTGATGGAAAGCTGGGATTCTGGGAGGTCGAGGGTATTGATTTTCCAGTGGTCTGGAAGGAGCATGCCACCCACTGGGAGTAAATCACGAGCCTTATTGCTCCCCCAAAAGGGCGCCGAGAACATGTCAATAGAGATTGATCCTGGCGCGCATCCTCCTCCTCCTCCAAATCCTTTCGAGAATGTTTCCATGACAGAAGCCCGGAAGGGGAGGAACTTGAGGCTCTGAAAGTTAGGTCGGACAGCTAAGCACATCTTTGTGATCACCCCAATTGGCTACGAGGTACAGAAACACCAACTCTAATTGTGCCTCAGTGCTGGGGATTGTGCCTCTAAAAACTCGCTGCAAAATCCACCGTAAGGGCTCGAATGGGGCGTCCCGTCAGCCATGCAGATTTTAATGAAGTGTTTGATTCCAAAGCACGACCCCAACCTTCACACCAGCCATTGAGCTTGTTTGGAAATTGTTTGCATTCCTCTAACTGGGAGACGCTGCCTCAACTTTCTTTAGTTACTCCGGGCAAGCCTCCTCGGGCTTCTTTTCTTGTCCATTCATTCTCGGCCCTTTTCTTCTTCGGCCAGACTGCAGAGGACTTCCTGGAGGCTCTTCCCGACTCGGGCCTTCCTCTGGGTCCCAGTCTTGATCGCCTGGCAGTACTGTGTTCCTTTAAAGTACCCCAAAGGGGCTGGCACCGCCCGTCCCTGGACAGTTCCGATGCTCCGCCTCTGCCTGTTTGCCATTCTCCAGGATACTCCCGTGAAAATCGCGCTTAGGCGGTGTTGTGGCCAACCCCTCCAGGGCGTGGTCCCAGGCCCCCGCGGCGCATGGATTGGGCCAAAGCTGCCATTTCTTATTGCCTCCTGCTGAAGGAAGACCCAATCCATGGAAGGATTCTTCTTTATTGGATTAGAGAGCTCTTCCCTCCCCCCTCCTGCTCCTGCTTCTGGCCCCTCCCAGGCGGCCCCTGTCCCCTTCTCTGGGCTCCCTGCTCCGAGGGGCAGCTCGCTTCTAGGCTGCCTCGTCTCTCGCTCGAGCTGGCCTCGGTGCCCCCTTGGAGAAAGCCTTTCTGGCGCAGCCCAGCCACGGGCGCTTCTCCCCTCCGCGATCTCCATCCTCCAGCCCACGTCTCTCGGGCTCTCTCCCTAAGAGGGCAGGTTCACTTCCCCGGCCACCAGGGGCCTCCATCCTAAGAGGGAGGGGCGGCTGGGCTCCCCTCCTGTTGTCCGCATGTCTTCCAGCAAGCCAGGGCGGCCGCCTTCTCTGAGTGCTCGAGCTGCTCCCAGGGCCCCCTCCACAGAAGGAGCTCTCAGGGACCCCGAGGCTGCCTCCGGCCTTGGAAGTCCATCCTAGGCTGCACTTGCATGAAGAAGAATCAAACAGAAAAGAGGGAGCCTCCACAGAAGCCGGTCTGGGCCTCCTCGTCCCCAAGGATGAATGAGCGGCCCTTGTCCAAAGGATTGCCAGAGCATGGCTTGTGGAGTCCCGGCCCGGCTCAGCCTACAGGGACTGATGGCCCTGTAGAGACGAGAGGATCTCTGAGGCCCCTCCTGGACGATGGCCACGCCAAAGCGACGGCCTGGAGAGCTTGTCTTCTGGCCTCTCCTCGGTTGGACTCTTCTTGAATTCGCTGGAAAGCTAGAAGGTGGCCCAGAGAAGACGTGGCTGGCAGGAAGCTGGCTCTCCTCTTGGAGTTGGGACTGGGGGCGAGGGGGGGGGCATCTGTGGACACGGGATGTGGCGGCCCACTATGTTAGGAGCTTTGCTGGCTGGCTCGAATGGCCAGGAGTCGTGGGGGCAGGGAAGAGCCATTGTGGCCATAGAACAGAAACGGGAAGCCGGCAGAAGCTGCTGCACAGGAAGGCCTTGCGGGCTGAGTGCATTCTTTGCCATTGGCCATGTCCAACATCAATGACCAGGTGGTGGCTCTGCCCACGCGCCCTCAGCCGTGGCCGGGTGTCTAACTTACACCAGGGGTGCCGAGTTCCTTCTCTTCTCGTTTCCTCCACTCGGGAGCATCCCCTCAACAGTCATGACCCGCCTGATTGGGCGTGACGCGCCAGAGGCCCAAATGGGGCCAAATAGAGTCTGCGACACCTCTCTCACCCGCCCCCCATTGGAGAAGCAAATTCTGATCCTGGGTTCCCTTTGGGATGAGCTGGTCAAGCCTAATGGATTAAACACGGCCTTATGGACGGGCTGCAAGCCAATGAGGTGCTGATGAACTCTGCCCGCACCCTGTTCTTCCATGCAATCGTGATTATTCCATTTGAGGTCCACCAAATTCTACAGAGAGAAGCGAAGACCCTGCAGATCGGGCACCGGCCTTTCAGTGGGGAGCTGGGCAGCTGTCCGTTCTGTCTCGGTCCTGCACTGAGCTTCGCCTCCCCATGACGCAGCCCATCATCGTATCCTACCCTGAGCACGAGAAGGCTGTGCAAAGTCCCTATTGTCCAACCTCCTCCTTTTACAGTAAAGGAAACTGAGTCCCAGAGAATCACTATCATAGTTTAGACTTGGCAGTGCCGGTTTTTAACTCAGATCCTCTCGTGCCCAATCTGGTGGGGGGCACGTCTGTCCCACTGGAGCTAAGAGAGCACAAAAAGCGTGCCATGATCACACTGTGAGAAAGTGAGTCAGAGGTCCTAGTGGAAGCCAGCTCGCACTGACTCCAAATCTGAGGCAGCCAATCGGACAACAATCATTTTTCAGGACTTCCCAGGTCCCAGGTGCCATACTGAGAGCCAGAAACACCAAGAAAGACTCTAAGAGGAGGAGCAACGTGTCAGGAGAAGACAGACAGAGTTTGTGGGAGATCTCTCCTGGGGAAGACCCTACAATCCCAGAATTCACATGGGCTGCCCAGTGAGTATGGGGGGAGGAGATCCAAGAGGTCCTCTCAAAGGCAAAGCAATATTCATTGACCTCTCAGCAGCCAGTAGCCATCCCTTTCCCCCCATACACACACACACGCACATGCACACACACACACACACACACGCGCGCGCACATGCACACACACACATGCACACACACACACGCATGCACAGAGTTTTACATTTGAGCAGGGCCCCCCCCCTTCCCCTATGAAATACTTCTTTTCCAAAGGTAGAGGGAACCGTTGCCTTCCTCTGCCCCTCACAGGCCCCGGGAAGAAGCACTATCATGCTATCACTGTGAGCAAATCAGCCAGAGAATTTAGGGGAGACACAGGCCCCATTCCCTCCCTCAGCCCAAGCATGACAGGGTTCCCCTGTTGTGAGAAGGGCCAATCCCCTCGTTTTAGGTGGAAGCGAGGTCTGGCCACATGGATAAACGGAGCGTGTGGGGGGCCCCAAGAGATGTTCTGCGGCCTGACTTGCCCCTGTGAAGAGGAGCCGAAACTGCGCAGTGTCTGAAAGGCAGACAGGGAAGCTCCCCTCTGGAAAGGGCAGCCTGGGCCCGGCCATGTCCTGGGCCGTCTGCTGAAATTCAGAGCTGGCTCGGTGTTCCGGGTATTTTTTAACTCGTGTGACTTCTCCGTGTCTGCCATGTGCTGGCCAAAGCGGCTTACTTGCTGTTTAATTCTTGTAATGGTCTTTCTCATGACCATCCTTTGGCGGGGAGGGATCCCGTCATCAGCACAATGACCTTTCTGACCCAGAAACAAGCAGAGGCTGCAGCTGTCCGGTGGAGTGAAAGCTCCTCGAGGGCAGAGGCAGTCCTTTGTCTCTCCTTGGATCTCCAGCACCTAGCAGAGTACCCGGCTCAAAGGAGAAGCCGAGTAAATGTTCTTGGTTAATCGATCGCCTCTTGTCTTCCCTCGTCCCTTCCCCAGGTTAGAAAGAGCTTTCAGAGTGCTCCTGCTGTCAGGGGAGAATCTGCGCCTCAGTTTCTTCATCCAGAACATTAGGGAGCTGGACTAGATGGCATCCAAAGTCTCGTCTAGCTCTAAATCATCGATTCTAGGCGCCTGCATTCCAGGTAAATACCCGAGAATCAGAGACTGGTATTCAAGCCAAAGTGGGCAGAGAATTGCTACATTTGCACAGGGTCCTATTGACAGGAGATTCAGCAGCCACCGACCCACTGCTCTCAAATGGGGGAAAGGGAGAGGACCCTGAGGCGCCATGGACTTGGTCAGACGTCCCACGTAATAGATGTCTACCGCATAGCCTTCCGCCTCCGTCATAAATAGGCAGCTTGTCTTTGGACTCAATGAATACATTAGGAAAGCTCCACCCGTCACTGTGCCACTTGCTGGAGAGTTGAGAAATAGTCCTACAAAATGCATGAGCTGCCTTTTGTGGCATGTTGCAGGCAGTCTGGGGATAATTTGCTTTCAATGATTCATCAAGCTGGCCCTTCCTTTTACTAATTTAAGTGTCAAGTGCAGCTCCACAGTAAAGGATTACCAAGGGCTGGCCATATCCTTATCCTGTAGCTGTCTGGTCCCATCTAAACCCAGGGCACAAACTGCAGCAAAGGTTCACTGGCTCCCCAAGCTGGCAGTCCTTTTCAAAAGAATAAATCATGTTCACTCCTCCACTCACTGGGAGGGCCTGCTACACTGCTATCAACTGGCTCATTTAACCATCTCGACTTCCATAGAAATGCTAGGTGTGATCCTGGCTCCCCAGAGGTAGAAATAATCCCGGTTCCAAAATGTTTCTCCAACACGGGGTGATTCGTGAAGAAAAGAAGGAAGGGGACAGGGAGGGAGGGAGGGAGGGAGGGAGGGAGAAGAATCATTCTGTCTTTGTTTTGTCTTCCCAAAGCCAACTTAGCCTGAAGATCATCTCCATCTTAATGAAATTTCTAGCATCACACTGTCTTCGGTGAAATGTTCGGCAATACGACAAGAAAACAATTTTGACTATTTCAATAGTGAGGTTCTACTTTCTTCCGTCATCATCATTCTAGTGTTTTCTTTTTAAAAGGTTTCTACCTTGTGTTTTCCATCTTCCTCTTTTCTAAATAGAGCCTTTTCCTTCTCTAGGAAACAGGAGCTTTTCACCTGGGTTCCAGGAAATGGACAGCCACACACATACACACACACACACACACACATAAATAAGCATACATGCATACAAGTTTGGAGAACTATTTCCATTAAATTGGTTTCCTTTGCAATCCTGTGTATTGTATTTTTAAAATATCCTTCTGCTAAGGAGGCTCTAGGCTTGAGCAGCAGCTCAAGGGGTCCAGGACACCCAAGGGTGTGCAGAGCCTGGAGCAGAGCCACCCACCGTAACAAAGAACAAGCAGGGAAGAAGTCTGTGCACCAGCAGACTGCCACAACACATACCACATTCCATCTCCATGGTCCCTCACTTCTGCAAAGGAGGGCGAGAGGGGAGAACATCTCCCTCCTCTTCTCAGGGCCATGCTACCATTATAACGACATACGTGCTGCCATTTTCAACTGGCGCAGGTATCAGCCTGAAAGCAAACTCTCAACAGGAATTTCCCAGCACAAAACAATAATTAAAAAAGCTTTTGAAAGAAAAAAAGTTTTCACAGACGGGCTTTGAGCCATTCATGCAAGTAGGTTCAAAGGAAGCAAACAATAAGGCCTGAGAAGTTCTTCTAAAATGAGAATAGCAACTGTTTTATCTCCAGCAGGCAGAGAAATGCCATTAGAGAGAAGACTCTCCAGGCCCTGGGAATAAGGAGGATGGAATGGGCTGGATGTCTGAAAAACTTTCAAATCATGTCAATAGAGGAGAGCTGAAAGTTCAGCTGGGACCAGACCCTTAGACGTTCAGGGGCTTGATGGAACAAGTCTTGAGTGCAAATCATGTCAACGAAGCTTGAAACAGTAAGGCTGTGTGAACCAGAGAACTGAGCTTCCAGAGATGGGAAATCCCCAAGGAATGGGACCCTTCATGTGGGGCAGGGGAAGGACGCTCAAAAAGGGTCACCCAAATTGAGAACAAATACAGCTGAGGAAGTGCATCCATGCTAAATGTCAAATCAAAAGGCAGCTACTCCATCTGCATACACAGAATTCTGAGTACAGAATCCAAGAGAGGGCAGAACCTTTTCTACAATTTACAGGCTTCTTGAGAGGCCTGAGGACACTGAAAGGTTAGGTGACTTGCCCAGGACCACACAGCCAAGATAAATCAGAGGTAGAATTTGAGCCCAGGTACCTAGATGTGTATAGATGGCCCATGTATGTGAATGTGCATGTGTACATACATTAAACATGTGTATATATCCTATTTAGAGCTGTGTGTTGTATATATATATATGTGTGTGTGTGCATCTAAACAATGTTGGCTCATGCATTTGAAACTGTACATACAACTGTCTCATAACATGTGAATCAGTGTTGCATGACTGAATACATATGACAACCATAAGGTTCCGTATACATGTGCATTGTGTGTTTACACACACGTATGTCAGTGAAGAGAGAATAGATTAGGAAGGTGCCAGTCCAGTGGACTTTGATTCAGTTCCAGTATCTGCGGCACACTGCATATGTGACCCCAGGCAAGTCACTCAGTCTCTGTCTTCCCCAGCAAGACTAAAACTATACATTGTAGAGAAGATGCCTGAATTGGGGGTTGTATTGACAGAAGAGCTTTCCTCCTCCCCGAGTTCCCTCTTTTGGGGAAAACACAACTGCTAGATACACATCAATAGACACACCACACATAGACACATGTACATGTTACATGTGTGGCCATGTGTGCATGTTTGTGTTTGCGCACACGCGTGTATACATACATGCATGCTCTTCTTCCCCTCTTCTGAGATCACTTCCCATCACCCATTGCATATTATGTCCTCAGTAGAGGGTAACCTCCCTGAGAGCAAGAACTATTTTGGCCTTTCTTTGCAAGTACATCACATCGCTTAGCACCATCCCTGACACATAGTAGGTGCTTCATTAATGTTGGTTGGCTGACTGACCTGGGTCCAGGAAACTCCTCCCAGGAATGCAGGGCGGCCACTTTTCTGCAGTTTGTGGTCTTTAAGAGGTGTATGAAGCACAGAGAGATAGAGAGTTCTAGATCGCAAACTGGAAAACTTCCTTAGAATTCTTTAAGTCCAACCCTCTCCCCATTTTATAGACAAGGCGCCTGCCACTATGGAAGGACACTGGCTAGCTGGGCCACTCAGCTCTGCTTCAGTTTACCCATCTGTAAAACGGGCAGCAATCTGATGGGAGGACAAGAGTTTCCGATCTGTCTCTCCTGTAGCTTGCTTGCACACAGTTCTTGGCTCATCGGCTCCCCCGTTGGACTGGAGACTCCTTGAGCCTTGCACAAACCTTTTTAAAGGGCCTCGAAATGCAGAGGGGAAATCCCAATACGATTTTTGGGACTCCGGAAACCCATAAGGCTACCAGGGTGGCCAAACTGCTTCTCCAGAGGGTGAGAAGCACATGGGTGGGGGCTCGGGGCAACAATGCCAGAAAACTTCAGCAACCTCCAGGGGGACCCCTAGCAAGGGAGGGAGAGTCGAGGCCAGCCCTCTCTAGGGATTCCCTGAAACTAGGGAAAGAATGGGGAACTGGACTGCAGGGTTCCAGCCTCTGGGATGGGCAACTTGCCAAGGGTGGGTCCTGAGTGCAGGTCTTCCTCCTGGGCCAGTTAGCTAGCCAGCCGGGCTGCTCCTCTTCCTCCTCCTCCCTAATATGTTCGTCCATCCAAGCGGGCTTTAAAGTGGACCATCCTCATCTTACAGATAAGGAAGTTGAGGCCTAAGACAGTGCAGAGGGGGAGCCTGCCCCCAGGCCCCTGCCTGGACACAAGCTGCTCTTTCTGGCGCACCAGGCATCCCAGGGGTCTCCCTCTCCCTGGGCCTCCTCCTGGGGCACTTGTGTGCCAGCAGAAAGGCGCTCACCTGGCCGGCAGAGAAACAAAGGCAACTCTCAGTTCTGCTTTATTGGGTGACTTCATTGAAACAGGAGCCAGTGTTTCCCTGTGTGTGAGAGGGAGCCAGAGACAAAGAGAGCCGGCGCCAGAGCACATCCCTGGAAGGAGCGAGGCCCAAGTGAACTTCCCAGCCCCCAGCCGAGGCTGCCAGGCTCTGCTTTCCCCCTTTTGTAGGTAGAGGCTGGATTCGGAGGGTTTTAGGACCCAGCGGGCGCCGGCAGGCGGCAGTTGTGTAGATCACTGAGAGACTCGGAGGGTCCAGTTCAGTTTTAATTCTGTCTCTAATCTCCGCACCAGCAGCGCCTTCCCCATCCCGAGCCCAGCTCTCTCTCGCTACCTGGCCGCCAGAGCCGACTCGCCGCCGCCGCCGCCGCCGCCGCCGCCGCCGCTGCCTCCATCGCCGCCGCCGCCGCCGCCTTCGCGGGCACTTCCCGGTGGGCTGCTGCCAGCGTTCCCGGAGCCCCCACCCCACCCTCCTGGGCGCCGCCAGCCCCGTGCCCACTTTCCCCGGCCATGGAGAGCCGAGCAGCCCCAGTGGCCCCGGACGATCGAGCCTGAGGACCCGGGCGGAGGAGGCGGACGAAATGAAGACCTTCATGGTGAGTCCCAGCTCCAGCTCCCAGCTCCGGGCGGGCGGGGGGCTCAGGGAGACCCGGACCCGGGCACAGGCGGGGCACCCGGGTCCGTGAGCGTCAGGCGCGCAGCCGAGAAGCCCAGCTCCCCCGGCTCCTCAGTTTCCAAGGGACAACTTTCCACCTGCCTTGTTAATGCGTGTTTACACACACACACACACACACACGCACACACACACACGCACACACACGCAGCTCCGTCCCCGCCTCTCCTGTAGCTTCTAGCCCAGAGAAGAGGAGACTGGCGATGGGAAAGTCAGGTACATCCGCTCTTCCCCAGTCCAGGCTGAGATGACCACCGGCAGGTGGAAGGGAGGCAGCGCAAGAGGAAAGGGGGGAGGGGAGCTGAAGGGGAAAGGGAGGAGGGTCAGCCTCGGAGAAACGGGGGGGGGAGGGGCCGGGGGGCAAAGAGCAGGGCGAGGGGGAGAGAGTTCCCTGAAGACTTTCTCGGTATTCCAGATGGGCTCCAAACTTGCAAGGGCAAGAGGGAGGGATGGAGAGAGGGAGGGGGAGAACCTGATGTCCCCTCGGGCCCATGGAAGGAAGGGGAGGCAGGAGCCGAAGGCACCCAAGGCTCGGTCAGCACTCTCCCCACCCCTAAGGTCCCGATTGAGCATCCCTCCCAGCCTCAGCCACCTCCAGGCGCCGATGGCCAGGCACCACCTGCCCCCTGCCGAGAGAGCTGGGGAGCGAGAGGCAGCGGCTGAAGCGGTGGCCGCGGCGAGGGAGCAGAGCCGAGGCGAGCCGAGCCGAGCCGAGCCCGGCCAGGAGCATCCTCGGCTGTGCCGGCTCCCTGCGGGCCGGGCCGCTGTAGGCAGGCCGGCAGGCGGCACAGCGGAGGGCCGGCACTGCGGAGCAGACAGCAGAGCGGGAGCTGTCCGGAGTGCTGACCGCACGCGGGGCAGCGGGCCGGCTCTGGAGCTCTCCGCGGTGCTGACTCCGCCCGTGGTGCCCTTGGGCTAGGGGCAGGCAGGGCTGAGCGCTGTTTCTCTCTCTCTCTTTCTCCTCTGGCAGCGCCACGGGCTGGCCGTGTGCCTGGCGCTCACCACCATGTGTACCAGCTTGTTGCTCATGTACAGCGGCCTCGGCGGCGGCCAGAAGGAGCCCCCCCAGCAGCGGGAGCAACAGCAGGCAGCGGCGAGGGCCAGCGGCAAGCCGGCTGAGGAGAGCAACGGGCGCCTGGGGCTGGCTGGCGGCAGCGGGCACTTGGGGCAGGCTCCGCAACGCCCCGGAATTCCTCAGGGAGGGCGACTGCTGGATGGCTACATCAGCGTCCTGGATCATAAGGTGAGTCCCACCCCCACCCCGGCCGGCAGCCACAGGCACCCACACTCGGAGCAAGACGGAACCAGCCCCTGCTTGCTCTGGGGAGTCTGTGGACGCCCCTGTCGAACCCCCACTGCGTGCACGGTGCCAGGGAGATGCCACTTGAAGGCTCGGGAAGGAGGCGGATGGCGGATTGACTAGATGGAGGCAGGGGGTCGTCCTCCACTCTAGAGGAAAGGATGAAAAGTTTTGCAGAAGCCTGGGGATAGGGATGGGACCCGAGTCCTTTGTTTTCCTTGGCAGCCCGTCTCTTCCTCCTGGCGGGAGGGGGGAGTCTTTCTCCCTCCATTGCTGATTTTCTCCTGGCATAGGAAGGGTTACTTGTGGATCTGGTTTGCATTTCCCTAAACCTTCTGGCTCAACTTGAATTTGCGGGGGGCGGGGCGCGGAGAGAGACTTTGAAGGGGGTGAGCAGGAGGGGTCCTGCGTACTCCATCATGATCAGTCCCTCGGCTCCCAGGAGCTCCTGAGCCGCTGGAGTTCTTTTCTGATGTCTCCCCCAGATGGTTCTGATTCCGTTGAGTCCTGTGGAGCTAGACAGTAAAGGCTTCAGGCTAAGCCCTTCCACCCCTGAAGCCCTTTCTCCCTCTGCCTTGCTAGAAGGCGCTACAGGGCTTGGCTAATAATTCATAATAGGACTTCTTCCAACTCGGAGGCTCCCTCCTGGAGAAAGCCTAAATCTCGGCTTTCATTGTGCAATGCCCCTGGGGGGGCGGGGGGGGGGGGGTTCTGGTCAAGTTTTCTGCTTCCACAAGGTGTTGCTTGATCCTGTGTGGCTGGTTCCCTCATTATTCTTCACTGCTAATATGATTTTTATTCAAATGTAATTCTGCTCCATACTGACTCTCTCAAGCTAGAGGAATACTAGGAAGCCGCCCAGTGTTTGCAATTCATGAAAGATGGTCACAGAGAGCTGGGCACAAACAGGTTAAAAAACGGCATCTGTGCAGGTCCTCCTTCTGTTTGGGAAAGATTCGGTCACAGCTTTCTCGGAGTCCAAAGGCCAGGCTGCTTTTGGAACGGCTCTCGCTGCCAATTAGCTCACTGGGTGGCATTTTTAGTCACTCACTCTGGGCTTTATGAAGGGGACAAATAAGGGTAGACAGAGTCCTCCCCTCAAGGGGTTGATACTTGGTCTATGAGATTGGCTTGAAAAGCTCTAATGGCAAATGCTGAGACATGATGTGCAGCAAAAGCTCATTAGCCAGAAGACAAGAATCCAGGAATCCAGAGAAAGGCATTTGCTCATGGTGGGTTGGAACAATCTGAAGGCCACAGCAGCCCAGAATCGTCTGAGAGGGATAGAGAACATCGAGGCAGGGCCAGAGGGGGAGGGGGAGGAAGAAGTCTTCTTGGAAGGAGTCAGTCGCAAGGCAGAAGGGTCACCCATCGTGCAATGACAGCTTTCACTTCCCCTGTTGAATAAGTGGGCTAAATAGCTTCTAAAAGCCCTCCCAAAGCTCTCGAATCCCTGGATTCCAAGTTGTTGGAGGGTCTTTGGACTTGGCACTTGGGTCTGCTACTGACCGAAAGCAAATCTGGGTTTCTTTGAGATAAAAGCTTTGAATCCTAGAGGCACGCTTGCTATATAACGAACTTCCCCCATTTCATGGAATTTGACTATGGGACCATGGAATTGGGTCTGGAAAGGAAGCCAAAGGTTGTTCAGTTCAACTAAGCGCTTGAAGGATGAGGACGGGGGTTCAATGATTTTCTCGATGACACACAGGTGACTGTTGCCATGACCACTACGTAAATAGTCCAGGCGGGGTGGAATCCCTCTTGTGACTTGAGAGCCAGGGAGAGTTTCAACATGCCATGGTATAGCTGGTCCAGAGGTTCTGCTCTCGTATTCAGTGAGCGCTGGGGGCTTTTCACATTCTTAAGTTCTTGATCGAGAGAAGTGCACAAAGTTCATGTGGCCTAAATCTCATGCTGGAGTCTACTACCAACTGTAAAGGAATGTTGTCCTTTCTTTGGCTTCTTGAGGTTTAACTGGTACAGAATAAATTTCACCTGTAAAATAAGGGGATTTGATGAAATGGCCTCGAAAGTCTTTTGCAAGAGGGAGGAGCTCTGAACCCAGGATCCTTTTCAAAATGTCTCCATTCATTTAGTCATTCAATAAGAAATCACTAAGCACCTACTAGGTACTGGAGATTGTGCCAGATCATTAGAACAAAAAAGGCAAACAGCTCCAGCCCTCAAGTAGCTTACATTCTCCAGGAAGAAACATACAGAATCAACATGGCCTATGCCTTCTGTTTCTTGGGGCTTACTAATGTGGGAAGTGCCACGATGCCATCATATTCTGTTGGGGTTTTTATTGTTTTGACTTGCTAATAAGTTGCTGCATTTTAATATGCTTTCAGTGTTGTGCTTTAGTAGACAGAGCTGGCTCCAGAAAGCCGATTGTTAAATTTTCAGTGCGAGCATTTGCATTTTAGATATCAGTGAATACTACAAATCAGGACTGTGTTTATTGTTTTGTTCATTGTCTAGACTTAAGAAAGCAATGGATGGAGATTAAACTCTAAAGTGTAGCTTGAGTACATATTTGGGGCAATGGCTGATTGTTAAACACTCACCAGCACACCATTCGTCGTTTAACCTCTCTGAGTCTCATAGATTTTGCATCACTGAGTTATTACAGGATCAGTCTTGTGGGGCTCAAATGATAGAAAATGCATCAAGGGCTTTGTAAGCTTGAAAACAATACGGAAATATTCGTAGACTTTTTTTGCACCAGGGAGTCTGATGTTATAAAGCAATTGTTAGATCTGGAGGCAGGAAAACAAATCAGGTCATGGGCTAACCTCCTGCGTCTGCAGAGTGGAATAACGAAATATAGATTATCTGAAAGGTTCCTGGAGGATCAAATGAGATCACATGTATGATATGCTTTGCAAATGATGAGGCACTGAGCAAATGTCAGCAATTACCAATCACCTCAGAGTAGCATCGGGCCTAGACCCAGTCATAAGTTTATAGCCGAAAGAAAGATTAGAATCTTCTCAGCCATTCCTCAACTTTACAGATGAGGAAATTGGGGCCCTCCAGATTAACTGACTTATTCAAGGTCATCCCCATTTGACAGATAAGGAAACTAAGCGTGGAAGAGATTATTGTCCGCCATCTCTCAACCAAGGGCAGGGGAAGGGTTTGAAATCGCTTTGAAGCCAAGCGCATTGCTCTATCCACTCTGCCACCTGGCCTCCCAAGGCAGCCTCTCTCCGAGTGCCCAAGTGCTTCTCTAAAACTCTGCGTTGCCAATAATTTTCATCTGTGAAGGGAGTTACTAACCAGGCAGTTCCACCACTCTGATGAAATCACAGATCCAGAGCGAAATAATGAAAGAGAAAGGAAAAAAGGAGGGGAGGGAGGAGGGGAAGGGGAGGGGAGGGGAGGGAGGAGGGGAAGGGGAGGGGAGGGAGGGGAGGGAAGGGGAGGGAGGAGGGGAAGGGGAGGGGAGAGAGGAGGGGAAGGGGAGGGGAGGGAGGAGGGGAAGGGGAGGGGAGGGAGGAGGGGAAGGGGAGGGGAGGGAGGGGAGAGAAGGGGAGGGAGGAGGGGAAGGAGAAGGGAGCTGTCCTTGAAGAGGAGAGGATGGAGGAGTTTGAGTACGCCTAATTGGAAATCTCCCGCAAAGTCCTCTGGTGGTTGTTTGTGGCGTGGAGGTGAGCCTGGATCTCTTCAGACTGTGCCAGTGGAGAGTGAGTTCTAAAAGGAGAGACTCTGAATAGAAGTCCAGCCATGGCCCAGCAACTTCCCCCAGTTCAGAGCTCATTTCACTGCCAGGTTAGTGGCTGAACTTGGGAGCTGGTTGGCAGAGGCGGGACAGCTGAATTATGGGAGGCAACCCTTGATGATGACAGAGGAAGTTGGGAGTAAGAACTAGAGAGCCTGCCTCAGAGTCAAGAAGAGCTGAGCTCAAGTCCTGCCTCTGACACTTGGTGGCTGGGTAACCCTGACTGACTAAGGCCCTTTACCTCAATGAGCCACAGTCTCTGCATCTGTAACATTAGGCTATGGAACTAGATGGCTTTCAAAGTGTTTCCTAGCTCTAGGTTGATGATCTCATTTCCTGTCTGGATCTCGGTTTCTTTATCTGTAAAATTAAGTCTGGCTACCTTTGAGGTCCCTACCAACTTCACAACTAGAATCTACTATGAATAAATGGGGGGGGCAGCTGGGTAGCTCAGTGGATTGAGAGGCAGGCCTAGAGAGGGGAGGTCCCGGGTTCCAATCTGGCCTCAGACACTTCCCAGCTGTGTGACCCTGGGCAAGTCACTTGACCCCCATGGCCTAGCCCTGACCACTCTTCTGCCTTGGAGCCAATACACTGGGGGTGACCTAGTCACTAGAAAAGGTGGGAGTCTCAACTCCCTGGTGCCGAGGCACTGGGGCGACGAGTGGCTATGAAAGAGATGCAGTGAAGCAAGAGAGGAAGTGAAGGGGGAGAGCTGGTAAGTGTGCTTGTGAGAGAGTTTGGCGCTAGTCCCCCAGTATTTATTGAAGGTTTTTAGGAATGTGTGTCAACGAGTACGTAACATGACAGGTTTTAACCCTGGTTGAATTGACAAAGGGCACAAATGGTGGGCTTGGTTGACACCAAGTATCTCAGCAGTTCTCGTCAATCATGACACTGAAATGGACCTTTGAAGCCATCTAGTCCAACTCTCTTATTTTACAGATGAGGAAACTGAGGCTTTAAGAAGTTAAGCAGCTTGTCCTAGATCAAATAGGAACTAAATGGCAGTCATAATTTGAACTCAGATCCCCTCATCACAATTTGACAATCATTTATTTTTTTGTCGTTTAGCTTTCTGTTTTTCAATGAAAACAATGGACATTTCCTCCTTTCTCCCCAGTCCCATTGGGGAAAACATAAGAATAAAACCTTTGCAAGAGCTATGCAGACACACAGCAAAGTCTCTGCCTCCGCCTAGCCAGGGATCCTCCCTCTGTCAGGACGGGGTAGCCCGGCTCATTCCTGATGCCCTAGAATTGTGCTGGGAACCCTCAGGGATCTGGTGACTCTCCACTATGCACCAAGCACGAAGGGCAGCCCTGGGGCTATTGCTGAGTGGGAGCCGCTGGGACAGCGCAGGGACATTGGGGAGGGAAATGGCCTTCCCACCGCGCTTAGAGGTGCCCCAGAGATACCTTTGCTGCGGCGCCCGCAGGAAGTCCTGCCTCAGGTGGCCCTAATCCGCATCGCCTCCCCTATGCAAGCGCAGCTCAACTCCTGCCCTGCGGCCAAGGACGGCGCCGCTCCAGACCCTGCTCACCGAGGAGGATGTGTGATGGGCGGAGAGATCCCCAGCTCTGGCCCTGCTGCCTAAGGGGTTCTCATTTTCAGTTTAGTGATTCTCCGCCCCCCCAGCCTCCCCCCCCACCTCCCTGCCTCCTTCCAGCCCAGCCCCACTGCAAGCTGGGAAAATCAGAAACTTCCTTCGATCTGCTCCCATGAGCCTGCTTTGGGTTTTGTCAGGCCGCTGGTTCTTCACCAAGGCAGCCAGCAACTAGCAGAAAAGCCGGCTGCCAGCTGCACATCCCCTTCCTGGCCCTTCTGGGTTTTGTGGGCACCACAGCACCACAAGAAACTCTGACTTCAAAGGGGATCTGAGTTCAAATCCTCATCTGTGTGGTCTTGGAGAAATCCCTGACCTCAGTCTCCTACTCTGTAAACTGAAGGAGCTCCTTCTTGTAGGCAACCGTTGACAGTCCTAGTAGCTCTGACCTGTGACTGTTTCATCATCAATGGGACCTTGTTGGTCCCTGGACATCTTGAGGACTCGTGTTTCCCATATGTAAAATGAGGGGCTTGGATTAGACGGCTCCTTAGGGTCCCGGAAGCTTGAGATCTAGGCAACTGGGGCAATGGTCATGTGTGTAAGGGACTCCCAGTGTGGAAAGCACCTTCCCCGAGACAAATGAACATTCTGCTGTGACTTCTAGCTTGGGAAGTTGGCTAGGGCAATACTAGGTTCAGTGACTTGCCCTGGGCCACGCAGCCAGTCGTGTCCCAGGTAGAGCTGGGGGGCAGCCCTTGGACCCCTCCCTACCCCAATGGCCTCCTGCTCTTGGGAGTTGCTGCGGCCATGTCTACTGTAATCGCTTTTGCCCTTGCTGAAAGGGCACTGAGGAAAGCTGGGAGAGGCTGCAGGCTGCCTGCAGAGGGCAGGGGGAGCCATGTATCAGCTGGGGGCTGTGGGAAGGCTCAGGCTCAGAGGGCTTCCAGCTTCCCCAATGCAGGGACGACCAGAAGGCGGCCGAGCTCAGCCTTGTGGCAGTCTCTGTTTGAAAGGGCAAGAGGGAAGACAATGGGCTCACGGAGGGGCTGCAGAAGGGGCGGCTCCCAGAGTGAGATTTCAGGCACTCAAGAACGCAAGCCATTGTTGGAAAGGCCTTTGGATTTGGAATCTAAGACCCGGGTTCAAGTTCTACTTCTATTTCAAATGACCTGCGTGCTCTTAGACCAGTCCCTTCGCCCTCTCTGGGCCTCAGCCTCCTCATCCTCAAAATGGGCTTAATAATACTTGCCGTTCCGAGAGGCAGAGTGGCACCGTCCAAAGTCGGGCTCGGAATTGGGCAAGTCTGGGTTCAAGTCCTGCCTCTCACTCCTTGTGACCCTGGTCACTTCACCATTCAGGGCCCCTGAATGGAAACTCTTTAAGGTTACAAGTTGCCCAACAGGTGTTCATCCATTCTGCAGGGATTTCCTAGTCCAAAAGAATCAGTTCAGGGGAAAAACACAATGTGGGGGGGTTCAAACCTTTGCCAT
>NC_077228.1:650413-702913 GCF_027887165.1 Monodelphis domestica | reverse complement strand
GGGAGTAGTGAAACACTTCTTCCCATATTACACAAAGATTACACTTGGAAGAACCAAAAACATACAGATCCCAAGAAGTAGCTCTGAAAATGGAAGCACAAAAAATCTGAATCTTGGAATACTGATACCACCATCATCTGGAGGTAAGAAGAGCCCAACTCTAACATAAAGTTCCAAGTAAAAAAATAGGCTGGGGGAAATAGAAAACAAAGCAAAAAGAAGAAAAAAAAGAATGTGACCATAGCTAGCTACTGTGGTGACAGGAAAGCTCAAGACACAAACTCAGAAGATGACAATAAAATGAAAACATCTCTAAGCAAAGCCTCAAAGAAAAATGCAAATTGGACACAAACCCAATAAGAATTCCTAGAAGAGCTAAAGAGAAAAAATCATCTTTAAATTTGAATAAGAGGGGCAGAGGAAAAATTGGGGAAAGAAATGAGAACATTGCAAGAAATTTATGACACAGGAATTAGAAGCTTGATAAAAAGTGGCACAAAATATTGAAGAGAACAACTGGCCAACTGGGGAAATAGGCACAAAAGTTCACTGAAGCAAATAGTTCTTTAAAAATTATAATAGGGCCAGTAGATGCTAATAAATCCATAAGACATCAAGAAACAGTAAAACAAAGTCAAAATAATGGGGGGAAATAGAAGAAAATGTGAAATACCTCATGAAAAAACCTGGAAAATAGATTGATGAGAGACTTTAACATTATGACCAAAAAAGAGCCTCTTCATCATATTTTACTTTAAAATTTGACATTCAAACATGACTCAAAAGAAGCATGAAAATGTAAACATGAAAGAGAAATGTACAGCTCTTAATAAAGTTAAATTATTTACATTCCTACATGGAAAGATGTTACTTGTAACACCTAAAAAGTTATCATTATTAGGGCAGCTTGAAGAAGTCCACATAGCACACAGGGCTTAGGTGTAAGTTAATTGTGTTGAGATGATCTCAAAAAAAGAATAGAAATGAGAGAAGGGGGGGGGGAATACCAAAAGAAGGAAAGTCACAAAGAGTTGGGCACTACTGAAAATAACTAAACAACAACAATAACATAAGAAATTGTGAAAAGGGAGAATTTAAACTTTACAATCATCTATATACTGTTTGACCCATTGCCCTCTCTGCCATTCCCAGATCAAGACCCTTTATCTCTTAGCTCCAGGCATTTTCTCTGGCTATCCAGAATTCCTAGAATGATCTCACTCCTCATTTCCACTTTGTGGTTTCTCTGGACTCCTTTAAGTCCCTCCGAAATCCTACCTTCTATTGGAATCCATTTCAAATTCTTCTTAATTTTAGTTGTGCCTTTCCTGTGTTTCTATTTATCTTGTTTGTAGACTAATGGTACTTTTTTCGTTTATTTGCTTAATGTCTCCTCATTAGATTGTGACCCCTTTGAGTTCAGGGATTGTCTTGCTTTTCTTTGTATTCCCAGCACTTAGCAGAATGTCTGGCACATAGTAGATACTTAATAAATGCTTACTGACTGACTTAATGACAGAATTGGAGATAATCAATAGAAGGAAGGCATTGGTTTTAAGGAGAACCAGAAAAGGCTTCTTAAGAAGGTAAATTTTGAATTAAGATATGAAGAAAGCCAGGAAAGCCAAAAGATGAAGACAGTATTCCAGATAAGGATTTGGGCTGCCTCTAGTGGTAGTGGGTACCCCTCACTTGAGATCTTCAAGCAAATGCTGAGCAAGTTCAATGGGATGGGTGTCATAGCCACCAAAGTCCCTTTCAACTCTGAGATTCTATGAAAAAAGGAATGAAAGAATGTTAAACTATATATAGGATGTTGCTGTGTAAAGAATCTCAGAGGCCATCGAGTCCCAGCTTCATCATTTAAAATTATTAGTAAAGAATGCCCAGACCAAGTCACTCCTTTTACTGAATTATGTCCCATTTGAGTCTGAAAAGTGATGGGGGGGGGCTAATTACATTCCTCAGGAGTTGTCATTCTAGCCCCCCGAATCCGTGAGATGGCTAAAGAAAGCTTTCTGGAAGTGGAGCCCCTCAAGTAAACAAGAGAAAATGTTCACTTCTGCAGAAAGAAAAAAAAACAGAAGATCATTCTTAGAGTGTGAAATGAAAACCTTAATTGTTTTCTTAACAGTTCTGAAGATATGCAGAATAATTCTCGGACTTTCATACAGGTTAAACTTGTCCCTTCAAAGAGAAATGCAGAATTAAAGCAATTACCCCTGTATGTACAAGGGGACCCATGTGGCAGATTGTCCAGATTAGTGATCTGCATTTGTCAGAATCGTGACATTGCTCAGGGTAACCAATGATTTGTGTAGATGATGTGGAATATTCAGGCATTTTGAGAAAACTGGGGCTCAGGACTCTCTTGGAAAGTCACAGAATTCTGACCCCAACACTTAGGTCTCAGTTGGGTTGATGAACTCTGTGGTCTCCTTCTGCTCTAAAACTTCGATACCCTCTGACTAGTCTGATGAGAAGAGCCAGAGGTCAGCTCCCAGGACCGACCACAAGCTGTCATTGCATTATCATCGATGAGGAGAATCAAGATCTCTAATGAGGCAGGCAGAGCTGTCCTTTCTATCATCTATCACTGTCCCTGCAGGTTCTTTTGGGGACACTCTTGGCATGATCTGGTCTAATTGGATTTTGCAGGAAGTTCCTTGCATGCCTATTATCTGCCGCTTTGTGAGGTGATGCTTGCTCATAACCTTCCACCATTCACTCCATAACATTGTGAAAATTAGCTTATAGTCTAAACTAGTGATTTCCTATGGCTGCTATGCCTGTCCGCTAGCTAAGATGGTTTCAGGGCTCGTTTAGCCTCCTGGTTGTGGTGATTCCTTTATTCCTGTGATGCTTTGTCTGGAAAGGTTTGAAATGAGTCAAGGATTTCTTTTCTTACTTTCCCCATTTTAGTTGGAATGGTCAGTCATATCAGAGTTGTTACAATTGCACAGAGGGATTTCCAGTTTTTCTTTCCTCTAATTGTGTGTCGATACAGAAATGTCTACCATATTGTAACCATCGATTTTCAGTGGGGTGGGCCAATTCTCTTCCATTTGATGAAGAAATCTGAGGAAATGCACAATGGACTCCACTGATGCAGACACTTTATTATGCTGCAATTCATACCCTTCGACAGTTGCTCAGGACACTTAGATGCTCAGGGACTTTCCCAGGACCACATTATTAGTATTTCAGTAACAGAATTTGAATCCAGATCAATTTGCCTTTGAGACCAACTCTCTATCCACAATTCTATACGGCTACATTAGAGAACAAAAATGTAGATTTTAGAAGGATTATCCAAAATACTTTCAAGCCCACGAAGGATCTTTAATCCTTAATTAATATAAGAGAATATTTGTAAGGTGCTTATCACAGTGCCTGGCAAGTAGTAAGCCCTTAATCAATGTTTATTCCATTCTAGTAGCCCCTCCCTGCCTACGAAGCCTTTGGTTGTGCTATGAAAGCCTCCCTTCCCAGAAAATTGATGACAATGACAAAAGGGAAATGATACCTAAACTTTTTCTCCTTTTACAAATCAGAATATATTTAACAGTGGAAATGGAAGCCAGAGAAAAAAGGGGTGCGTAATCAAGAGGGGAAAAGCTGTTTGTGAAAACCTTCCATGGTGTCTCCAGTGGAGACCAAATTTGGCAACAGTCTTTATCGTGTGACCATTTGATGGGAGGAGACTTGGGTGCATGATGGACTTGCTGGAGGACACTGTGGGAGAAAAGAAATCTTGCCAGGCATCGGTCTTTTGGAAAAGAAGGGGTGCGAGTTTGCTGTTGTCTCATTGCTTATAGTTATAGAGAAATATTGCCTTCAAGACACTTGAGTTCATCAAAGGTTTTCGCAGAGAAGTCATTGGACAGCTGGGTGGCACAGGGGCCAGAGTGCCAGGCCTGGAGTCAGGAGGGTCTATGTTCAAATCTGAACTCAGACACTTACTAGCTGTGTGGCCTGGAGCAAGTCACTTTACCCTGTTTGCCTCGCTGTGCCCCGAAAATGAGCTGAAGAAGGAGATGGTTGGCCACTGGTGTATCTTCGCTAAGAAAGTCCCCAATGGGGTCAGGGAGAGTTGGATGTGACTGAGACGTTGGGGAAGGGAGACTATCCTTTGGTCCTTTGGAGAAAGCTTGTTTGGGAGGAAAAGTGGACGCCCAATGAGGAGTGCTGCTTTGTCCTTCCCCACATTTAGAGGCGCCTCTTGGGCTACCTTTGCCTGGCTCTTTTCTTGGGTTCCCATGTTGCCTTGCATTGCCGGAGCCAGTGTTACGGTTGGGCTTTTTCAGACGGCAAATCCCCACAACGACTCATTTTGTGTTGATCGTGCTGGTGAAGTCGTAAAGCTCTTGGGGTGGGGTGACGATAGAAACATTCCGAGCATGTCCCAGATGGAGCGAGGCATGGTGGGGGCTTCGTGCTGCTGAAGATGCTGCCAGGCAGAGTGTGGCTCTGTCTTCACTGGAAATCCTGAAAGAGCGGCATGCCCATGATCGGCCTTCCCTACACTTGCTTGGGGCTGGGGGCTCTGCCTGCTAGCCTTTATTCTCCCCCAGGAGGTCTGAGCTGAAAAGACAGCAAGGAGCCTGGTTTCCTGACAGGTGCAACGGAGTTGAGTGGGAGAGAGGAGCCTGCTGAAGACCACAGCCAAGACCGGGAGCCAAGGCTGGGTGTTTTAAGCACCCACCCCGTGCTAAGTTCTGGGAATACGAAGAAAGACAAAAGCCAGTGCCTGCCCTCGAGCAGTTTACAATGTGGGGGAGATAAACACCCAACCAATTTCATACAAACACGATAGAGCCAAAATCCATTGGCCATAATGGACCGAAGGGAGGGACTCCCGTTAAGGAGTGAGGAAGGCTTCTTCCCCAAGGGGGGGTTGAGCTGAGACTCCAATAGAGCCAGCGAATTCAGGAGATGGAAGTGAGGAGAGCATTCCAGGCATCGGACAGCAGGGACATTGCTGGCTTAGTACTTCTCAGTGCTGGACTTGGTGACCCCAACTGGAGATCCCTTCTAACCTGGAGCTTGGCGGATTCCTTCCAGGCACAGAAGAGAAACTTTTCCTTCCTGTCTATGTTGTGTCCACTCGACAGTCTCCCCTCCTCCACCCAGAATGTTCAGTGGAGCCCCCAGCAAACTAGTGAGGCTGGTTACTCAGAGGTCCTACAGGGTCCACGACCTAGTCATATACAGTTACCCTTTGGTCTAGTCCTCTGGTTTCCCTGACATAAAGAAGTCAAGGGGAGCAGGATGGGCTTGCTCTGCAATTTATTGTCTCAGAGAATTGCCTGGGCCCTGGGACATTAAGTGGCTTATTCAGGTCCACCTCAATGGGTGTCAAATAGGAGACTTGAACCCAAATCTTTCTGTTTAGCTCGTTTGTGCAGTGCATGGAATGCTGGACCTGAAGTTAGGAAGACCCGAATTTGAACCCTGACACAGACATTTACACTTGGGTGACCCCAAGCAAGATGCTTAGCCCATTTGCCTCTGCTTCCCCATCTGTAAAATGGGGGTGATAATAGCCCCTATTCCCGAGATTGTGTTGAGCATCAAAGTGCTTTGCACCTTTCAGAGTCCTATATAAACGCTGCCCATTATTCCTGCCTCTAGCTCTGGCCCTCCACACCTGGTGCCACGCTGTGTCTGGTCCATTTAACAGTGCCATAGCATTAGTTGACAAAGCAGTCCTGGCAGCCTTACTGAAAAAAAGTGTATTCCTGTGACTAGGCAAGAGGAAACAGGATCAATTTGGAAGGAGCAAACAGCCTTTTCCAGGAATTGAGCCCCAGATCACCTCTCCAGGGTGGGGAGGCTTGAATTCAGGAGAGAGTCTGAATCAGAAGCTACTGAGTGTCCCGAGGAGTAATGGGCTTTCCCATGGAAACAGGCTTGGCCTGATGAAAGAATGAATTGCTTTGGTGGCATATATAAGCCTGTTTGCACGGTGGAGAAAAGACGGGAGCAGCTCAGAGTGGCTGCAATATTCCTGACCTTCAGTGTGCACTTTCCAAAGTGCTGTCCAGGGATGGAGGTAACCCAGTCACACTCCGTCCTCGGGGGTCTTTTCAGACCTGGCCGACCTCTTGACCGTCCATCCTTGGACTCCTGCTTGAGAGGATCCAAAAACTACAGCCTGGCATGGAAAAGGAAGAGGACTTTTCTCCATTCAAACTCATTCATTCATTCATTCATTCATTCATTCATTCAAAAAGCATGTGCTAAGTACCAACTGTGTGCTGGCTACCAGGGATATGCAGACAACCCAACACAATTCTTATCCTCAAGGATCTCGGGTTGAATAAAGAGCATTCGTTAAGTATTTATCATGGCCGGCACTGTTCTAAGCACGGGGAACATAAAGATCCAAACCAACCACTTACATAGTCCTTGGCCTGGAGGTGTAGGGGAAAGGGGCTATTTGTCAAAGGTTGGACGTGCTTACTTAAGAGTGGCAGCCAGGAATTTAGTTAATTCCCAAGAGATTGATTTTACAATTTATTTACAAAATATAGAGAAGAATGAAGAAGGAAATCAGAGTGAGGATAGGGTAAGATAGATGGTCCAAGCACTAAGTAACTCTCAGTCTCTCTGGGCAGGGAGAGAGTTCGTTTTAGCCAGCCAACCCAGGGAAGTCTCTCGAGAGGACAGGTCGTTCCTGAGGATGGTCTCTTTAGAGAAAAAGCCAGCAGTTAAGAGCCAGCTTTTCACTCACCACGTGTCAGTCCAGTCAGCAGATTCTTTATCAGCCTCCACTCCCAGCAGATCTCCCAGCAGAGCTCCCAGTAGAACTCTCTCTCACAGGAGGCTCCCCTCAGCCAGTTGTCACTCCCCTTTAAAGGCACTTTCTTTGGCGTCACTTCCCCTAATTTTTACGTCTACCAATCACAGTTGACGCTTTTGCTCTTAGGACTGTCTTGATTTTGATCATCACCCGCCATTTCACACGTGGGTCACAGACTTCCCACTTAACGTGTGAAATGGGGTGTTCACCCCTTGGGTGATTAAATCTAACATGATGGGCAGGTCTCCCCACTACTGTAAGTAGGTGTTCACCCCTTGGGTGATTAAATCTAACATGATGGGCAGGTCTCCCCACTACTGTAAGTAGGTGTTCACCCCTTGGGTGATTAAATCTAACATGATGGGCAGGTCTCCCCACTACTGTAAGTAGGTGTTCACCCCTTGGGTGATTAAATCTAACATGATGGGCAGGTCTCCCCACTACTGTAAGCAGGTGTTCACCCCTTGGGTGATTAAATCTAAAATGATGGGCAGATCTCCCCACTACTGTAAGTAGGTGTTCACCCCTTGGGTGATTAAATCTAACATGATGGGCAGGTCTCCCCACTACTGTAAGTAGGTGTTCACACCTTGGGTGATTAAATCCAAACATAGGCAGGGGTGACAATTTCATCTTCCCAATCAAGGGAGAGTCCATTACTTTCATTGTAGTAATCAGGGGAGAGTTCGATTTCATCTTCACAAGGGGAAGCAGATGAGTGGCTCTGAGGCTGGAGCTAGGCAGGGGAGTAAATGTGGGCTTCCATAAGCCTCCTTCCTCGCCCTGAGAGAAGGTCCCAGTCTAACAGGGAAGAGGATCTCCCATTCATGTGCTCGCCCACTCCTGCCCACCCAAAATAGCACCCGGTAACCCTTTGTTGAGTGGGGAAGTAGATGAGAAACGCACACACGCAGTACTCGGATGGGGAAGGGGCTCAGGTGGTTTTCTGCACAGCCAAGTAGGAAAGAGGGAACGTTAGGGCTGATGGGAGAACAAATTCCTGCTGATGAGCGTGAGGCAGAAGTGGATGGCCGCCTCCAGACCGAGTGGGCTCCCCGCCTGGGCCCCGAGGGACGATGACGTGCTGGGGGTTTTGTGTCTGGGGTTCTTGGGTGGCCTCGGGGTGGGCTGAGGTGGCTCTAACGCGTCTCCACCCATTCCTCCTCCCTTTTTCACTGTCTCCTGTTCCTGCATGGCTTACCAATGCCGCTGCTCCTTGAGCCGCTGCCTCTCCGCTCTCTCCCCAGCCACCCTGGGGGCGTCAGTGGTGTGAAAGCCACGAGAGTGGAGGGCAGAAAGGACAGGAGCGACAGGAGCGTGCCCAGATGCACGGAGAGGAAGGTCTTCCTTTTACACAAGTAAATGTTGTCCGGAGACTATGAAGAGTGGAGACTGAGTGTCGTTTATCTAGCAATGAGGTTATGGGTTCGATTCCAGCGAAACAAACACCAGAATGTAGTGGGGGGACACTGAGGAGGAAATGGGGGAGGGTTCAGGTGTTGCTTATTTGGGAAGCAGAACCTCTCGCCCTCCTTTGAAGAAGCTGGTGACGGCGAGGGTAGAACGTCCCGGACGCTGCCCCATCCATTGCTTGTGCTGACGAGGCTTGCTACGCCGGTCTTCCTTCCTGGCTATAGGCTGTGACTCTCCAGCTAGGGGAGCGGAAGGAAGATACTTGATATGAAGGTCCCGAAGCACAGAAGATATCTGCATGCAGAGTCTGAAGAATCCTGTAACGCCCAAACAATTAGAAAACTCGTCCTTGTCCGAGGGTAAGACAGAGCGCTAGAATAAGAATGGCGCCACCCCCACAGGAATGGATGGGTGTCTTCAGCGCCATCCCAAGTGTCAGAAGGGAAATTGTGCAATGAAGATGGACAAAGGGCAGCTCGCAGCGTCGGACCTCAAATCATCCCATGAACGACAATCTGGCACTGATTGGAGCAGCCAGAAGTGCATGCTGGGAGTTGAGCCAGCTTTGGTGCCTGGATGGAGAACTGTTTGATGAAGACGGCTGGCAACGTTGGACGGGCGAAGATAAGACGCCGATCAGCCTCTCGCGCGTATACCGACGAGCCTCACAGGGTGGGCATGTGGCCTAGACAGAGAGGGTGGAAACAGCAATAAATGCGACGAGCCCGGCCCAAACTCCCCCTCCCATCCAGGGGCAGAAGAAGAAGTTCACACTGAAACCAGAAAAGGGAAAACCATGCAGAGAAAATGGACCATTCTGATGCGTCACTTGGGTTTGCCCCAACAACCCACTAAAGTTCAGAGTAATCAGGAAACAGTTCACTAGGAAAAATGTGTTTCTCTGAAATAAGCCTTTTGTCACAGATCCTTAAAGAACCGACTCCGGTTTGTAAAACGAGTCCTTTCTCAGGCAGTTCTCGAGAGAAGAACCCAACACAGCCTGGAACCCCAGGGAAACACTCCAAAGCACTCCACATCGGAAGAATGTGGATTAAAGGAACTCTGAGAATCTTCCTGGTGCCAAAGTATCAAACCAGGAAAAGACAACAATGGGAGGGACTCTACCAAGAAGGCAAAAGGGCGACCCCCGGCCGGTGGATCAGTGAATGGATCAGCTCCTTCTGGAAAGCCATTTAAAAGTGGGCCTGAGGAGTGACCAGCAGTGCGTGCCCTACGAGCCCCCATTCCACTGCCCTACGAATCATCAGAAGGAATGGGGGGTGGGGGGCGCTGCCCCAAACACTTCCGTATTCATTATGAGCCCCCTCTCATTTTGAGGGTCCCTAAGCATGTCTTTCTGCAGCAGCAAAAACTGGACACGAAAGGGGTGGAAGCCCACCACTGAGGAAGGGCTGTGCGAGTGGCGACCCATGAAGGTGACAGAGAAGAGGAGGTGGATATGGAAGAGACGGAGGCAGATTCGAAGGGGAGGAGGCAGACCCAGGATCCTTTCCAACAGCAATAACGCTTTACATGACCCAGCTGGGAGACTTCCACCAACTGGTGAAGAGCAAAGTGAGCAGAGGAAGGAGAACGATGCCTGCAACAAGAGCGCAAAGAGAAACCACCTTGGAAGTTGGAAGGAAGGGATCAATATGGTGCTGACCGGCCATGATTCTTGAGGTCGGAGCAGGAAGCATGCGGATCTCCTACACAGAGCTGCTGGAGTGGGTGAAGAGCGGGATGCAGACTCACACCGGACATACACAGACATGGACAGACATGGCCATCTGTGTGGGTCCAGCCTTGGCTGGGAGCTTCGCAGAGCCCCTTGCAGGGCTCTTTCCTCCTTCTGTGCCCACCTCCCAGCCAGCTCTCCCCTGCGGCTCCAGGAAGCCGGAACGTGCCCAATGGCCACCCCCAGGAACGCGTCTCGACAAGGGAGCGCGACCAGGCCGAGGATCCGGCAGAGGCCACCCACCTATCAGTGAGCTGGGGGCCAGGCAGGGTGTCTACCTCAGACAGGCGAAGATGGCCCCCGGGGGATGGGCAGATGAGGACAGACGCAGCCCAGGCCGTCCCCCGGCTTCCTGCCTTAGCCCCTCCACTGGCCTTGGATGACTGGAAGAGAGAGCGAAGCCGATGATTGGGCCACAAGAGCGCACTTCAGTCCAGTTCGTGCCCAGGTCGGAAGCCTTCACCAGCGATGCCGTCGGTCCTCCCAGAAAGCAGAGGGCCGACAGCCACAAAAAGCCCCGGATCGTTTGGGGGGCCGAAGAACGCATGTGGGCTTCCCCTTTTTTCTGTGACCCGGAGTAGAGAGGACAGACTAGTTCCAAATCACCTGGCAGAGCGCGAGGCTGGGCAAGGACTGCGCGTGGAAAATGTCGCCCTCTCGCTTCCCGCAAAGGCTCCTCTTTGTCGCTCCCGAAGGTGGCCTGATCTGGGCACGCCAGGAAGGCTTCCTTCCTGGATCAGGACGGGACGGAAGAGGTCAAGGAGAGCATCTGGGAAGCCGCCGTCCCTCAGGCCAGGATGCTCCAGGAGCCCGGGGACATTCAAGGGAGAAAAATAAAGGAATAAAGACTGCGCTTGCTGCTAACAGTGCGACAGTTATGGGCATTTCTGGAGCACTTTCAGGAAGACGAGGCACTTCTTAGGATTATCTAATTGATCCTCACAACAGCCTGGAAGTTAAGTTCATTATTACGTCCATTTACCAGATGAGGAAACTGGGCCATACTCAGGTTAAGTGACCTGCCCAGGGTCACACAATTAATAAAGGTCTGAGGCTGCATTTGAACTCAAGTCTTCCTGACCCCAGGCCCAGTGCCCTAACCATGGTGCCACCAAGATGCCTCTGTCAGGAGGATCCCGGGAGTATGTGTTATGGATGTCTGAGTCTGTGCGAGCCAGAAATAGGCATCGCCGTGTTCAAGGGAAGCCCCGGTGAGGGAGTTGCACGCATTGCCTTATGGCCAGGTCAAACAGAAATTCCCAAAGCTCTTGGGGCATGGCAAAGTGATGTCTGCGTGTGCACACAGAACGGAGATCACACACGTCAGAAGCGAAGGCAGTCCCTCGGGACACGGGGGCAGGGAAGGGCCACCGAGAAGCAGAAGAGGCGCTTTTTCTGCGGAGAGAGGAGAGACGTCAGGAAGGATGACGAAGATCTGAATAGGCGGATGGCTCCAGCGTTGAGAGATGTAGACGTGGGAGGCCATTGCGTCCGGATCATTGATTTTAAAGTTGAGGAAATTGAGGCAGAACTAAGGGCTTCCTAGTTAGTAAGGTCTGAGGCAAGATTTGAACTCGAGTCTTCTGAACTCCAAACCCAGAGCTCCGGCCATTGCTCTGTCTGACGTCTGTCAGAGCTCTGCTCTGGGGATGGCCCAGCAGGAAGTGCCCCCAGAGCTCTGTTTGCAGGCGCAGACGTGGAGCTTAGGCAAGGCTTCGATGTCCAGACCGAGGGCTGATGGCAGATCCTGTGTGAGCCCGGAGAAGAGTTGAGGAGAGCCATGGGCATCGGCCATGCCTGGGGTCAGGTCATGGAGCCTCCAACAAAGACTGGCAAGCAGAGGTCAGAAAGGAAGGAGGAAACGGGAGAACAAACTGGCAGCTCGAGATCTGGAGTCACAAAAGGTTGTTAACAGTCCCAGATTGGGGGAGCGGATGACCCCTGGGGAAAGGATTCGAAACAGCTCTTGATTGTGCTCAAAGAAAGCCATTTGGGTTGCGTTTGGGAGTCCGGGAAGGGGATGATGGGAACCGGCTTGCAAGGGGCAGGAGGCACCAAAGTGCAATCAATCAGTACTGAATGCTGTTTTCTGGGAGTTCCGGTTGAAAGGGAGGAGAGAGAGAAGAGGAAGGCATAAGAAGGAAGTGAGGTGACACGGCTGGCTTTTGTTTGGTTGGTCTTTTAAGTTTGGGGAAGACATCTTGGTGTGTTTGTTTAAGGCAGGGAACCAAGAAGTGGTTAGAGAGAGGTTGAGCAGGCTCTCTGGGACATCGCTGGCTCTCATCTCCTGTTCCCAGCATTCCTTTCACTCTTGCCTTCCATGGCCTTCCCAGCATCGCCACCTTCCAGAAAGGCTCTAGATATGGTCAGGTTTCTCCTGTCCTAACCTCCCCAGCCAGGGCCCTCAGGAAACACCCCAACACCAATGGATTCAGCTATTTGTGACCCCCAGAACCCACCTCCTACAACCACACACGGAGGCAATTCTCATTCCTTGCAAGAGTCCCGGAGAAGCTCTGGAGCCAAGTAGAATGTGGATGGGAGAGGGGAAAGTGAGGGAGAACCCAGCTCCCTCATCTCCCAGCCCTAAGAGTTTTCTGGACATACTCTAACCCCCTAAGGTGGCACGGAAATCGGGAACCTTCACCATCAATGGGCGTCAATGGGGTAAGGAGATCCCCAAAATGAGAGAAGCCCACTGCACCAGGAAGTTTCATCAAGAAAATGAAACAGCCTTCAGAACTGCGAGCACCTAAGACTTGGGACTTAGTCTAGGAGATAGCCTGATCTCTAAGTCCCATCTCCTCCAAGAACCAACGGACAGACTGGGCAGAGCCTTCTCAGCCCATCCTGGGCCAGGGCTCTCTCTAGGGAGAAGGTGCAAAAGGCAGAGGCTGTTCTCCAACTCTATTCTTCCTCTTGCAGAAGGAAGGAAAGGTCCTCTGTGAGTAGAATGACCACGACAGAAAGAACGTCAGATGCACACGGTATCTGGGCGGAAGCTCGGACACAGTCGTCCCTGCCGGAGAAGTCCCTCCACACACTCCCAGTAGGTCTCCAGCCTTTTCTGAAGCCCTCCAGTGGTGGGAGAGAGCCCCTCTCTCTGGGGACTGCCTCTGCCCCTGGGAACAGCTCTGAGGAGCAGAGCTTTCTGAGCATGGCGATGAAACCTGCCTCTTACTGCTTTCTCTTTCCTGGAAACCACCACTTCTGTGGCTTACGTGGACACAGTGAGAGGCAGCCTGAAGACAGGAGGAGGGGAGCTCCCCATAGGCCACGTCATTTATTTTCACCCCTATCTTGAGTGAGACACTGAAAACCTGCAGACTTCTAGAGGCTCGCCACTCTATCCCCGGCCTCAGAGCCAGAGGGTCTGTGAATGGTACCTGGGAGGAAGGACTCCATGCTTGTTAGAGCCAAGAACCTGGGTTCCCGGGGAATGAGCTTTGGTTACAAACACAAGGCGGTCTGAGCTTGCTGACAAGAACTTCCTTGGCCTAGAAGGCAGAAGAACGGAAGAAGGGCTGAGGATGGGCCCCTGGAAAAGTTCCATGGAGAAGCCCAGCAAACCGCTTTTTGACCACAAGTCCCTTGCAGAGAGAATTTTTGTTTCCTTATTGGATTTATTGGCATTGTCCATTGGGAGCCTCTTGAGGTCAGGAGTCTAATTTCATTGACCGCTAGAGCTTAGCATTCCAGACAATGGCTACTACTCTGCCCTCAGTTTGCAAGCTTTGAGCAACACATGCAACCGAGAGCTAGAGGTCTGCACTGGGTTACCTCTTCTGCCAGTGGTCACCTGCCATTGGCTACTGACACGTCTCTCTGCTTTGCTGCTCTTCACCATCCCATTATCCCTTTCCCCGGATCTCAGTGTTAGTCCCTTCTTCAACACTGACAGATGTCCCCATTTCACATCTTCTCCAGAAATCCTTCCCAGGACCCGGGAGTTGGCACCACCCCTTTGGCCAAAGGCAAGAGTTCCAATGAACAACTCTAGGCAATGTATGGCTCCAGAGCCAGAGGTTGGGGAGGCCAATACAGGAATCAAAAACAGTTCTGGGTCCATCTTTTTCTTTTGTTTTCTGTTTATGGGAGGGTAGGCTTGTTTTAACCCCTTCCCTTCCGTCTTAGAATCAATACTGTGTACTGGTTCAAAGGCAGAAGAAAGGTAAGAGCTAGGCAATGGGAGTTAAGGGACTTGCCCAGGGTCACACAGCTGGGAAGTGTCTGAGCCACATTTGAATCCAAGACCTCCCATTTCCAGGCCCAGCTCTCTATACACTGAGTCACTCAGAGGCACCTCCTACTCCATCTTAAAAGGATGAATTGCAAACTATTAATAACTACAGGAAAGAACGTAGTCATTTCATGAAGGAAGATCCAAAACACTAATAAGAAGAGAACGGCCGATCCAAACAGCCCTACAGTTCTGCTTCACATCCTGCAATGTGCCAAAGAGGACTAAAAATGGTGATGGGCAATGCCAGAGAACTTGGGCGAAATGGGCGCACTGATACATTGTTGAGGGAACTGAGGATTGGAAGCAATGTGGAACTCGGTACATGGTGATGAAGCAGGCAACAGCCCTTTGACTCAGAAGTTCCGTCACTCAGTTTTTATCCCCAAAAAGCCATTGATAGGAAGCAAGTCCCTCCCCCAGATTATTCCTAGAGCACTTCTTGTGATGGCAGAGTGGGATGCAAGCAGATGCCCATCGTTGGGCAATAGCTAAACAAATGTGGAGCAGGCATGGATGGAATGTTGAGGCACTGTCCAAAGTGGAGGGTGAGGAATACAGAGCAGCAGGGAAGGCTCTACACGACCTGCAGAGCCAAGAAAACAACATATGAAGTGACATCTACAAGGCAGCAAAAACAAGTCCCGACTGATCCAATGTGCACATGACTAAAGGGTCTAGAATGAGCCTAGAATACGGTCTAGAATGAGCCCAACTGGCTAGCAAAGCAAGGAGAAGGCATACCCACAGCAGCCCACACAGGGCACCCACTTTGGGGCTCACCCAATGTATTGATGGATGGTGCCATTTTTGTCTTTCCAACACAATTTGTCTTTGGGGCGACTCTCGGGAGAGGGGAGGGAAGGGAAAGGAGTCTGTGGGAGAGGAGGACCATGGGGAAAATGGCGACCACACTAAAAGCGGAGGATAAGAGTGAAAAAAGAAGTCATGTGTCCAAAAGAAGAGGCGGGGCTGAAGCTACAGCAGCAAGACAGATGGGGAGTGAGGGAGGGAGGAACAAAAGCCCTGCCCGGCAGCCCAGCCTGACTGTCTCATGGAAGTTGGCGCCGTTCTAAGGCGTTCTCTTCTGCCAGCGTGCTCCACTGCCTGGGAAGCGAAGCAGGATGGGGGAGGGTGCGGGCTCTGGCGAATGTCCCGCCAAACATAATGAAAGGTGGAGAAAGGCCCTGGGTGGCACAGAAGCTGGCCCATGTGTGCCCCATGGAAGGGCTTCACAGTGACGTCCACAACAACAACAAGCAGCAAACTCCTGTGCTCTCAGACCCAGTTAGGAGTCCAAAGTCATCATTCGATCCCTTCTAAGAGCAAAGCTCTGGGTAGGCACTCAGGACGCCACCAATGACAAGAATGCTGTAGCTCACAGGGCTCTAGAATGGTGAGGAGCACCTCTAAGGGGCTGGAAGAGCTGCCAGAAGCTTTCACTGGCCCATTCACTTGCTCCTTCAACAGTCCTTTGGGGGAGCTCACATGATTAGGCACCCATTTTGCAGACGAGGCAAGTGAGGCTGAGGGACTGAAATGTCTTCCGTAGGATCCCGTCATTAGTCAGTCTATAGAGCAGGTTTCAAATCCGTCTCTTTGGTTCTGAGTCCAGCCCGCTAGCCTAGTGTGTGCACCATGCAATACTAAAGGCAGAAACCCCAGGGCCCAGGGAGCTCACATTCCAATGGAAAATGGGTGCTGAGAGGCCCAGAATGCAGGACCAGAGAGGCCATTGTCCCTCCTCCCTCTGCATCTGGCTCTGGGCACCACATGGCTGTGTGCAGAGATGCAGGGTAAAAGCATTAGATCATCCAGCCAATCCCTCCATCTTACCTTGGGAGGAAACTGAGGCCCAGAGCCCGGGCCAAGAAAAAGCAGCACAAGAGAGATGTGTATTTGGCTTCTGGATTCCAGGCTCTTTGCACCATGCTATGAGGCCTCCAGAGGAGGATGGAAGGGACTGGGGCTAGTCAGCCTGGAGGAGTTACCGT
This sequence comes from Monodelphis domestica, assembly GCF_027887165.1. Lineage (NCBI taxonomy): Eukaryota > Metazoa > Chordata > Mammalia > Didelphimorphia > Didelphidae > Monodelphis > Monodelphis domestica. The sequence continues at coordinate 686,723 of NC_077228.1, read as the reverse complement.
AGGTGCTGTCAAGTGCTCCAGGGGTTCTAGGGGTGCCCCAAGCCTTGCTCTGCTTGGCCCTAGAGAGCAGCAGTGCCACTGTGGAGCAGGTCGTGCACCAACTCTTTCGGCATGAATGCAAACATCCGAAGAGATGCCAGAGAAGCCTTCCTGAAGCTTGGTGCTATCCCAAATGGGAAGGTGAGGATCCCCACACACACACAGGTCTCCATGGAAATTCTTGGCCTACTATGTGCCAGACTGAACTGGGGGTCTTCTTCCTTCTGTTCTTGGCTGAGTTATCTCTGGTCCTACTGCTAGCAAGTACTGGGGCTGGGCTTGGAGAAGGAGACCAGGAAGCTGAGAGAGCTTGAGAGAGGGAGGCCGCCTCGACCTCAGGGGCCTCATGCTACCCTCAAGAAGGGCCCCCAGCCACACCGACAAAAGCCCTGGGTTCCCTGAGCTGGGACTGTCCATGCACAAGCATCACCTGCGGCTGGTCTTCCGAGAGTTTTTCCTCTTCTAGTTCCAAGTGTCTGAAGTAACTAGTCCTTGTCATGCATAGTCCTGGGGTGCCCGAAAGATGGCTGGACAGAGGCCTTTCTTCACAGCAAACCTTTGGCACAAGTTTTGTTATCCACATTTTACAGAGGAGGGAACTGAGGAATTAAGCCATATTCCCAGGTCTGCCCACCTGGTATCTGAGACAGGATCAGAACCCATGTCTTCCAACTCAGCCCACCCCACTGGCCAATGTAGAGAGGGGCCCTTGCTGTGAGGTAGTGTGATAGAATGTTGAGAAGGTTGAATTTGGAGTCAGAAGGCCTGGGTTCAAATCCTCCTGCTATTTGCTCTCAGTATACTTTCACATAAGCCTCTTAACACCCCTCAGTTCCTCATGAGGGAAAAGAGGTAGAAAGATGCAGGCTTTGGGAGTAGATAGGGAATGAGCCCAGGAGACATGGGGGTCATCACCCCACACACCAATCCTGCCCCACTCTACATGGCCGTGGCCAAGTCACAGAAGCTCTGGGCCTGGTTTTTCACCCGTAAAATGACTGGAGATGGGGCTGGACTCCGTGGTCTCTGGGCTTCTCTCCTGCTCCAAACTGTGAGCCTGAGCCCGTGACCAGCTGCCCACTCAGGCCCTGGTCTCTGGCGCAGTGATTTGGGGTTTCCGTAGTTATCACGACTAGGAAAGATGCCTGCACGTCTGTAGCAGACTTGCCCTTCTCCGCCTGGCTCCTTTCTTTTCCAGTGTACAGAAGTGCTGCACTGGCCAAGGAAAAAGGAAGCTTTGGTCTCTTGTGTCCTGCCTGTTCACCCTCCTGTGTCCTCTGGGCAGCAGCTGTGCCTCCCCTGACTTCCTTCCCAGGAGCCCCTGTAATTCTCTTGGCCTTGTTTGCCCAACACCCTCCAGGGCATCCGTGGCTGTTTGCGGGGAGGCGCGTCATCCAGGCTGGCCGGCCACTATAACCGCAAAGATGTGGGTTTCAAGACTTTGAATTGCCAAAAAACTGTAAAGATCATTTTTAGTGTCTTGATTTTATATCTAAAATAAGTGGTCGCCATGGGAAAATTCCTAAATATGCAATACCCAAGTCAGCTGGGTTTTATGGAGATTTTTAATTAATATAAATGAAAGAATTAAAGAAAGGGAGAGAGACAGAGTAAGAGAAAATAATAGGAAAAGGCCTAGGGCCTAGACCAAAGGCCTAGGCCTTTTTCTTTAAGAGAGAAACTGAATCAGTCTTTAATCACTCACCACAATATCTTTCCAAGCAAAACTCTAGTGTTCAGAGACCCAGCAGCCTCCTCTGACTCCTGACCTCCAATTCAGCTTCCAAAGCTGAACTAACTGGAACTCCCTTGAACTGGTTCAGACAGCTCCTTTGAAAGAGAAATTTCTCTTGTGTCACCTCACCTAAGTTTTCACATCTACCAATCACAGTAGACACTTTTCCTAGGACAGCCCATTCTTAGTTTTTAATTCTCACCTTCTCTGGGTAGATTATACCTTCTGAGTACTTCTCGCCTCTTTGCTTGCCCCTTGCAAGTTGCCTGACTTTTTAGTGATTAATTTGACCTTCATAGGTACTTAGCACCCTTTTCTATTAGATCTAAAAATAGACCCAGCTTAGGGTTTTGGCCTCACTATAAGTATAAGTTAAATAAGCTTTCATTGTTCAGTCAGGAGTTTTACAACTTTATCTTCCCCTAAAGTATGCCTAAGTATGGGTGGAGTAATGTAAAGTTCCCAAGACATTCCTGACCAAGTACCTCCATTGTTTAAATGGGGAATAACATTAACCATAACCTTAAGATGATGTTCCAAGGTAGAGTCTGAGAAAATTTAAGATTCACACCGCCTGGCCTCTCCTAAGGGTGCCCCTGCCAGAAGCTGTCAGTCCCAATGCTCTTCTTCTTGGATGGTCCTTGCACAATCAGCCTTGCCTGCATGGCTGATCGTTGTGGCCTTAGCCATGCCCAGGCTTCACTGGCCATCACTTACACCGTGCGCTTGTCTCGACATTCCTGTCCTTCCTCGAGCTAAGTTTCCCAGCACTGTTCTGCCCTCCACCTCCTTCATCAGGGAGCTCTTTCGGGCTCGCTCACACGCCGCTGTCACCTTTCCCCTTTCGTGGTCACCTTTATTCGGTCTTCTGCTGGCCCTCCATTACTTTTCGGCCTCTCTGTCTCCACCTCTATTTGTTCTGTCCGCCCTGCTTGGAGGGTCCTTTTTGCAGTCGAGGTCACTGCCTCTTGGACCTCCAGAACTTCCTGGCTGTTCCTTCGTTGTAAAGACCTCCCCACTGAGCCTAGAGATGCCATGAGCACAAAGAACAGAGTGTGCCCAGTGGGGATCTCCCTTCTTGGGCAAGCGGCTGGTAACAACCAGATACTTGATGGATCACTCAGGTCCGTTTGAGTGCCAGCCCAGCCCTCGGTCCCCCAAAGCCACGTGCCTCTGATCGGACCTCGGGGCCATTTGCCAGACGGGGAAACCACATCACACGGCCAGTACGTGTCTGAGATGGATAGAGAGCCATAGCTTCTAAGCACCAAGGGTTGGGCCACCTTCTGTACGTGGTTCGGCCTCTCGAATGCATTCATCAGAGGAAACAAGACATATTCCGGGTCTCTTGGGCCATACGCTCTCCCCGGGACGGATGGGTGCCTTCTTGAGCTCCGGGCACCAGGCCCAAGATGCCTGTGTCTCTTCCCTTCCTCTCTTCAGACAGGGCACCAGCAGACATTGAGCAAGTTCCTCTCGTGTGCAAAGGACCCCTGCATAGTCTGTTTGCTCGCCCCCGTCTCCTCTGGCCGAGGCTGACCTGTGCAGGCCATTCTCCTGGGAGCTCCTTCCTGCTCCCGTCCAGGCCAAGCCCATGGCCAGGCACCTACACACTGCAAACAGCATCGGTTGGAGTCAATTAACATTTAGTAGGCGCTCGCTCCTCTGTGCAAGGCTCTGGGGGGATGCTGGGGAGAGCAGGGAGCACAATGGTCCAAACAAACGGATGGAGGTGTCCCGACAAATACAGTTCTGGACTTGGGATAAAGAAGTCCCGGACCAGCGAGGGGAACCTTTGGAGATGGAGAGCCCACGCTGCATGGGAGCCATCCCCTTACCCCAGACAGGGGAGGAGGAAGTACTCTCTTTGGGCTGCTGGGCAGAGGGGTGGGGAATGGAAAATGGGTCCTTAGGCACAGTGGAGAGGAGGAGGGGAGCAGCCCCTGCGGCCCACGTGCCATACGTTCGCCAACACAGACCGAGACTTTGGGCATCCAAGTCCTGCTCCTGACTCTTCCTAGCCATGTGAGCCGGCTAGCTGTGGATAAGCTAAGTCAGTCCCCACTCAGCTGGGCAGAGACGAGCCAAGGAGAAAGCAGGCCTGCGAGGTGGACATCTCAAGCGGCCACCAGTTGTGTGTTGGGGGCCATCACATAACTCCTACAGGCATCGGCCCCTCACTTGTTCATCTAGCTCTGCTTGTGATCCCCTCCTTCAGCCCTCACTCAAGATGCTTCGGCCTCCAGCGCGGAAGCGTCCTCTACTCATCTGAGCTCTTCGGCCAGTAAACATTTCTTGTCTTTCGTTGATGTGTAACTATTGGAAGAAAGAGCTCCTGCCCACTGGAAGCTGCTCATCCCAAAGGGGAATGACCCCCGGCCCCGTGCTAAAGGGCGCCAGGCAAATAGCGGGTGTCTGCTTGCTTGTGGGATCAGGCAGCAGACGGAATTTGTGCTCAGGGAGCAGGATCTGAGGTCCCTTCCACACCCGGCGCTCTCGGATCCAGGCGGTGCTATTCGTCATCACCAACGTGTCATCTTGCTGGTCGGACCACTGAGTCACACAATTGTTTTCCTCTGAGATCACATGTACTTCATTTGGGGCACTGAAGCAAATGCCATCCGGAGGGTCCACCATCTCCATCCGATTCACCATGCGGCGGCACCCAACACCGAAGGGAGGAGCAGCTCGGCTTTGGGTGCAGAAGAGCTCACAGTGGCCATGTCCAAGCCCCTGATTGTGGGAGGAAGTCAAAGAATCCAGCGTTCTGGCCACCATTCTCTGACCCAGGTAGAGAGCAAGGCCGGCACGCCTCCTCCTTTCCCACTCGCACACACACCCAGCTTCTATGTGCTGGCTAGATGGTAGCATCAACAAGGGGAACCTTCCTTCAGATGACACCTGTCTAATAATGACACTTGGACATCCTGTCAGGGATCTGCCTGGGATCCTGAAAGATTAAGTAACTTGCCCAGGGTGACCCAGACGGGAGTGCAGAGTCACAGGCTGAGCCCGAGTCTTTCCAGATTCGCACCCTCTATATCGCCTGCCTCTCAGGTGCTTCATACGAGGTCAAGTGACCGATGATGTTCAGATGAACCTTGGGCCGATTCCTGTCTACATGTCCTCCTCTTCTGGGTGGCCTGCCTTCTTGTGGCATGGAGATAACCCAGCTTCACCCAAGGCTCTGCCCAGGGAGGACGAGCTCTACCCTGTGATCAGGCCTGCCATGAGGTCCGATGAGGCCAATTCAATTCAGAAGAGCTCATCCCAGTGGATCCCAAGTTAGCATACTTTGTAGCCAATGGCTTACCCAGACAGGGTGCCAAAGCGAGGTAAGCTGGCAAAGGGGCCCTTTACCACAGCCCCTGGAATTGTTAGAGTATCACCTCATTGTGTTGACTTTAACTTGTTTTCTCATTGGCCAACGCCACACTCATCTACAGCTTTGTCATTGGAGGAAGGAAGGAAAGGGGCACTTGTTAAGGGCCCGCCCTTACCAGGCACTATACAAAGAAAACCACAATCAGTGCTGCCCTCAAGGAGTTACTATCTAATAGGAAAGGCAATGGCCAAACAAACATGGACAAACCAGCTATGCACAGGCTAGAGGGAGAATAGATGAGAGAGGAAGCACTAGGATGAAGAGAAGTAGGGAAGGCTTCCTGTAAAAGAACTGTCCAAATATTGTCTCCTGAATGGCTTCATTCCCTTCCTGAAGCCCAACTCCTCTTTGCTCACCAACGATCCCCATTGCATATTCCATTCAATCCCTTGATCCAGTGGCAGTCCCTCAGCGACAGACTCTCCATTTTGCTATTTGTATCTCCAGCTCCGAACAGAGCACCTGGGACATAGAAGGGGTCCTAAAAACCTATTGATAGACCATTGGAAGGACTACATCCATCACGAAGATCAGGAAATGTGGGCAATTCAAGCAATTAAGTGCCATCCCAATGGCAGTTACGGGATTTCGCTTTTTACTTTAGACAACCACTGAGGAACTTCTCTGTATCTCTAAACCAGTTTTAAGAAGGGAGAGAGAGCTGCTGCCACAGACGAGCCCATCATTTTTTACCACTTCTTTCCCAAGACATCCTCAACTTCCCCAAGTTCCCCCCTTTGGCCTGTAGAGAAGCTGAAGTGGAAGTGGTGAATCACGAGAACTTTTTGAAGTTGCATCAAAACTACCCAGCTCTGGAGCTGTGTGCATGGCAGCTCTCCATACTGGACCTTCTCTTGACCCAGATGCCCTTGTTGGCCATTGCACCATGCACAGCCCTCCTCCTGATCCTCTTGTGAAAGCTTGGGGAGCCCTACTAAGGGATTTTCACTAGAGCAATTACGATCAAGAGCAGCCAAGCGTAAGTAATGCCACGGACTAAAATGGGAGGTCAGAAACCTCATAGGCCATCTGGGCCAAATGGTTCAACCTGCTGACTACTTCTGTGCCCCAGAAGGGACACCAGCTCATCACCTGTCACTGGATGGTGGAGGTGACTCCCAAGGAGAGAGCAAGAGCCTTTCACTGCCTCTGCTCAGCCCTGAGTCATGGGGGCCCGTTTCCCAGGGCTGGAGGGTTCCAGTAATAAATCCCAAACTCTTTGTACACTAACAGGTGATTGAAATGTGGTGTTAATTTTAAAATAAAATAGAGAATAGCTATGAGTGGAGGAGCTAAAGTTGAATGCTTCAAGTATTCATCTTATAAAGTTTAGTATTGTAATAGTGGGATTTGGGAGGGGGATGAACAAGAAGGAAACAAAATCCAGCTTTATTGTTTGGGAAAGGGAGGAAGGAAAAAGGGTTTGGAGAACGATTACAATTCATCTTAAACCCTAATTTCTATAAGCCGATCTTAGCCCATCTTGTCTAAGCTAAAACAATGTTTCCCCAATAACCAAATGGGCCAGGATCTTCAGGCGAAAGCTGTCCAAACAGGTCCAGTGGAGAAGTGGGTCCTCAATCTTCTGTTCAAGCTGCCAGCAGCCAGTTCAAAAGATTCCTCTCTTCAACTGCTATCACCAAAGCCAGAAACCTGTGGTCAAACCTCCAACCCAGGGCCCTTCAGGAGAGACATGCCAGACTGTTGGGGCCTTAGAACCTTGACCCAGATCTTGACCGTTAGGCTCCCATGGGACTCTCAGTCACATGCTCGGCAATCACCCTAATGTTTGCATCACACTGTTCTTCTATTACAGTATCTGACAAAATAGAGCCACGGGACTAAGTTTTCTACCTGCTCAAAAAATCCCGCCCCACCAAAGCCACCACAGGAAGGAAAAAGAGCTGGACAGGGGACTCCAGCCAATTTAAAGCCTGTCTGTGTCAGCAAGCAGCAACAAAAGGAGTAGGGTGCTGGGAATCCGAATTTTGCAGGGCGTGGGGATTTTGCTAGGGATTCAAGTTTTTAGGGTGGCAGATTCAAATTACACATGAGCCAGAATTATCAGTTGAGGTTTTGCTTTCAACTCATTGAGTAGAAACATAATAGCTTCTAAGCTGGAGTTCTTTTAGGTGGCAATGTGTTATTTCATTGGCTCCCAGTGTGTAAACCCCCTGCACCAAGGCAGACCAACAACTACTAAGTAAATGTTAGTCAGCAAAATATCTAGAGGCACCGAGAACGTGAGTCACTCCAGCCAGTCTGTGTGAGAGGCAGAACTAGACCCAGGTCTGTTTAATTCAAAGAGGAGCCCTTTGTTTACCACACCACGATACTCTCCTCCTCCCTCGCCTTCTCCTTTTTCTTCTATTTTTCTTCTTCCTTCATTTCTCCTTTCTCTCTCTTCTTCCTTCTGCTTTACCTCATCATAGTTCTATATATCTTATATGCTTCACAACATATAACAACACATGTTCATCTCTTAAAGGAAGACTTTGTTTCAACCTTAAGTTTAAATACCCCCCCATAGGACAAATTTATCAAATCTATTGCAAAGATCTGCACTCAGCTATTATTTTCTTAACTGTATTACTACCGTTGTGTTTTTCTTTTATTTAGAGCTCTTCATTCTCTTTCCCACCCACTCCTTCCTAAACTCAATGAGAAGGCAAGAATTGTGACATCAATTATGCCCATGAAGTTATGTGAAATATATTTCTGTGTTAGCCATTTTGCAAGAAAAAGTGAAAAAGCAAAATGATGGGGCTTCCATCTACGCTCAGATGCTATCACTTCTTCTGTAAGCCGACAGCACTTTTCATCACGACTCCTTCAGAATTGTTTCGGGTTCTTTTATTGATCAGAAAAGCTAAGACGTTCACAGTTAATCATCATTGCAATATTGCCGTTCCTGTGTGCAGCGTTCTTCTGGCTCTGTTCACTTCATTTTGCATCAATTCAGAGAAGTCTTCCCAAGTTTTTCTGAAACCAGCCTGCATGTCATTTCTTAAAGCACGACAGTATCCCATTATGATCACACACACAACTTATTCGGCCGGACCCCAATGGATGGGCATCATCCATCCCATCAATTGCTAATTCTCTGCTACCATAAAAAGAGACGCTCTAAATAGCTTTGTGCACATGCACACTCTTTCTTTTTCTTTGGTCTTCGGAATACAGACCTAGTAGTGGTGTTGCTGGATCAAAGGGTCTGCACAGTCCCAAATTGTTCTCCAGAATGGCCGGGTCAGGTCACAGACCCACCAATAGTATATTATTAGTGCTCCAATTTTTTCACATCCCCTCCAACATTTGTCCCTTCTATTTCTCACGTTAGCCTGTCTGATGGTGGTGAGGTGGGACTTCAGAGTTGTCTTATTTGCATTTTCTACTCAATAGTGATTTAGAACATTTTTTTCATGAGTGTAGATAGCTTTTATTTCTCCTTCTGAGAACTCTGCGTAGCCTTTGACCACTTGCCAATTGAGGGGCGACTCATATTCTTAGAAATTTGACTTAGGTCTCTATGGGGAGGCCTTTCTTAGAGAAAATTCCCGGCTTTCCTTCTAATCTTAGCTGCATTTGGTTTGTTTGTGTAAAACCTTTTTTATTTAATGGAATCAAAAATATCCATTTTAATTGCTTTGGTCTTCTCTATAGGCTTTGCTCATAAAGTCTTCCTTTATCCACAGATCTGGCAGGTAAAATTTCCCAGGCTCCTCTATTTTGTTTATGCTATAGCTCTATATGTCTAAAGCAGGCATTTCATAGTTATGCTTTTCTGCCTTTTTATGTGGGTTTTAGATCCTAAGAGCCACCAGTCAACTTTCTGAAGGTGCCGTGTACACTGAGAAAAAGACAGAGTCTTTCTATTCCCATTCAGAAAATGTTCGAGGGCTACATAGCGAGCTTTGCTAAAATCTCCTGACCTTCTTTCAGACTTTTTATGGTTAGATTTAACTAGTTCTGAGAGGGGAAGACATCCTGGAACCAGAACGACAGCCCAGGTCACTCTGAAGGGCTGGAGCAGAGCAATCTGCTCTGCTTCAGCCAAAGGAAAACAAAGGTGAAGAGCTCAGGCAAAGCAAAAACTAAAGTGTACCTAATTAAAAGAGATAAGCAGGCAATCTGTATCTGGCCCAAAGACATCATAGCCAATGACATGAGGGCAATATTGACCATATGTACACCAAATGGCATGACAACCAGTTTCTTAAGGGAAAAGTTAAATGAGTTATAGAAGGAAATAAGACAATAAAATTAGGCTAGTTTTAATCCTAACTCTTCCAGCAGCTAGTTTTAGTCTCTCTCTGTGCCTCTCTCTGTCTCCCTCTCCCTCTCTCTGTCTCCCTCTCCCTCTCTGTCTCTTTCTCCCTCTCTGTCTCTGCCTCTCTCTGTGCCTATCTCTGTCTCCCTCTCCTTCTCTTTGTCTCTCTCTTTCTCCCTCTCTTTGTCTCTGTCTCCCTCTCCCTCTCTGTCTCTCTCTTTCTCCCTCTCTCTCTCCCTCTGTTTCTCTCTCTCTGTCTCCCTCTCCCTGTCTCTGCCTCCCTCTCCCTGTCTCTGCCTCCCTCTCCCTCTGTCTCTTTGTCTCTGTCTCCCTCCCTCTCTCTGTCTCTGTCTCCCTCTGTCTCTGTCTTTCTTCCTCTCTCTGTCTCTCTCTCCCCATCTCTGTCTCTCTCTCCCTCCGTCTCTCTCTGTCTCTTTGTCTGTCTCCCTCTCCCTCTGTCTCTGTCTCTTTCTTCCTCTCTCTGTCTCCCCATCTCTCTCTCTCCCTCCGTCTCTCTCTGTCTCTTTGTCTGTCTCCCTCTCCCTCTGTCTCTGTCTCTTCCTCTCTTTGTCTCTCTCTCTCCATCTCTGTCTCTCTCTCCCTCTCTCTCTCTCTCTGTCTCTCTCTCTCTCCATCTCTCCATCTCTCTCTCTCTCCATCTCTCTCCCTCTCTCTGTCTCTTTGTCTCCCTCTCCCTCTGTCTCTGTCTCTTTCTTCCTCTCTGTCTCTCTCTCTCCATCTCTGTCTCTCTCTCCCTCTCTCTATCTCTCTGTCTCCCTCTCCCTCTGTCTCTGTCTCCCTCTCCCTCTCTCTGTCTCCCTCCCCCTCTCCCGGTCCCCCTCTCCCTCTCATCCTCTTCCCCTCCTATTTCCGTGTTGTGTACGATGGATTTCTAGCCCCAAATGAGTGCGGGTGTCGAGCTTTCCTGCCCAAAGAGTGAGGCTGCCACATTGCCCACTACTTGGTCCGTCTTGTTTGCTTTTTGCTTTGAGGCTTTGCTGGTATCTCTTTAGCCATCAGAGTGGCCTCTGCTGAGTTTGTGTCTTGGCTCCCCGTCACAAGACTAGTCTTTCTGGTCAGGTTCTGCTTCTGCTGTTTGCTCGCTTTGCCCCCCTCTTGCCTGGCTTTTCACGTCCGCTCCCAGGGCGGACAGAGCCCTGCCTCAGCCTTTGGCCTTCTCGGCCGCCACTTTCAGAGCTAGCTCGGGTGGCTCTAAGTTTTCGGTGCTTCCGAGGTGGCCTGACCAAAGGAGAGGCGAGCGCCCTCCTGGCCTGTGCCCTGGTCTTCACCCAGGAAAGACCTTGCTCTACTGCACCCACAAGGGCTGGCCAGCTCCTCCTGGCCCTGGAACTGTGACGAGCCCCTGCTCCCTTGTGGGCAGACACAAGCCCTTTGTGCCACCCTGGAACCAGGAAGGGCGGCTGCCAGCGGCGTGTGGCCAAAGCCCCAGGCGTCCCCTCCCACCCTCTCACTAGCTGTCTGACTCCCTGACTCTCTCTGGGCTGAGAGCTGGCACAGCCACTGCCAAGACGCACTGCTGGGTGCCCCCACTCTGTGGGCTCCCCCGTCCTCTGGGCAGGAAGAATGTCTCTCCCCCGCCTCTAGGGGGCTCTGCTGCTTCTGCTCCAGGAGGCGCCGCTGGAAAGGTGTTGGGAGAGGATCCCCCGACGTTCTGGCTCAAGGCGAAACACGGGGAAAGAAGCCAATTAAACTGGCAAGCTCCAGGCCGGGCCTTTCCAGAGGTCCTCAATAGCCTCTTCGAGGCTCCCACGGGGCCGCTTCGCCATTGGAAGGCCTCCCTGCTTTTAGCCGCGATCGGCTCTCGGGGTTCCAAGGCCAGAGGACCCCCGTGTGCCTTCTCCGAGACTGGGCTTTGTCATCTGTAAAGTGGGGATCCACAGAGCCGCTGCGAAGCTGCGTGTTCTGAAGAGTCGCCGTCCCTGTGGGGAAGGGACAGAACTGGATCGGCTCAGCGACTTCAGAGCGCTGTCTGCCGGGCAGCACTAGATGTCGGGCGTTTCCGGCTTTCTTCCCTTCATATTGTATAAGCTTCCTCCACAGAGCCGCATCCGGCCTGATCAGAAGCCCAGTAAACAGAAGAGCTGCATTAATTACCCGAAGAGACGGAATATCAAATTGAGCCTGGCACAGTGGACAGAGGACTGGATTTACCATCTCAGTGACCTGGGTTCAAATCACGCTGCTAACATTTCCTGTTTGTGAAGCCACTGGGGAGTCGCTTTCTCTCTCAGAGCCTCAGTTACGTCAACTATAAAATGGGCATCTTCTCCGCTGGATTTATCATATAAGGATCAAAGAAGAACATATCAGAGGTGGTGGGCATAGGAGACGGGGCACTTGCCTCAGTCATAAAGATCTGGGTTCAAATCCTTTCTGGCTGTGTGACCCTGGGAAGATCACTCAACCCGTGGTCCTGGGTTCAAGTCTGACCTCAGACACATCCAAGCTGTATGACCCTGGCCAAGCCACTTCACCCCCATTGCCTAGCCCTTACCCCACTTCTGCCTTAGAACCTGCACGGGGAAGGGGGGAAGGAGGAGGGGGAAGGGGGGAGGGGGGAGGAAGGCATTTGCATTTCCTTCCCTTGAAAAGCCCTGGAAGCAGCTCGGTGGATGGAGAGCCAGGCCCAGAGACCAGAGGTCCTGGGCTCCAATCTGGCCTCCGACACTTCCCAACTGGGTGACCCTGGGCAAGTCACTTGACCCCCAGTGCCAGCCCCTCTAGCTTGCATTCTAAGACAGAAGGGAAGAGTTTAAAACAAAAGAAAAAAGAACCCCCCCACCCCCGCCGCTGCCCTCCCGCCTGTTCTGCCCCCCAGAGTGGCCACTGCCTAGTCTCCCTCCTGGCTCCCCCTGTGCCAGAAGCTTGGCCCGTGCCTCAGTGCCATTCACAGGCCCGCCTTCGTGAGACCTCAGGGGGTTTCCAAACACAGACAGGCCGGGGGCTCCCTTTGGCGCTTTAGAGTCTGAGGCCACACTGGAACCCAGCACCTCCCGTCCCTAGGCCTGGCCCTCCATCCACTGAGCCACCCAGCTGCCCCCATTCTTAAGTCTTTTGTCCAGACCCTTCCTAAGTCTGCGCCCTCGGCCGGCCTGGCGGCCACGGGAGCCTCCTTTGGAGCATTCGCCCGTCTGAGGTGCGGCGGCTCCCAGCTCCCAGCCTCGGGAGCTGCTCCCTCTTTAGGGCACGTTCTGGCTCCGTCCGCTCCTCCTCCTCCCGGATTGGCTGCCGGACGGCCAATCCCTGCGGGGCGCGCGGGCGAGGGCGGGCCTTCAGGATGCGCACGTTCTCCTCTCTCTCGCCGTCTGGCTCCGTGCACTCGGGGACTATTAGCTGCGGACGAAAGCGGGCCGTCTACGTACGTGGGTGTGGCCACACGTGTTCGGCGCGGCCGTAGAGCCGGATGGGGCCTCTCGGAGCCGCCTACCGGCCTAGCTGGCTGTCCGTCAAGGCGCACTCGCGTACAGGTGTCTGCGCACGCGCACGGCTGGCCCGGCTCCCAGTGCCAGGAGAGCGGCCGCAGGCCACGTGCGACGGCGACGTTGCCCTTCTCTCGGAGGCCCGGCGTTGTCCACAGAGCTCCCCCCCCCGCGGGCCCTTCCCAGCTCTGCTCTTGATCTTGGCTCCTCTCTCAGAGCCGAGAAGAGGCTGCGGCTGGCGCAGGGGGCGCGGGTGTCTGCCCGAGGCGGAAGAGGCCGGAAGGAGCCTGTAATTGGGGAGGGGGCGGGGCGGGGCTTACTGAGGCAGTAGAGCTCCGGCCTCTAAGGGTGAGGGGGGGCAGCTGCTTCCCGCGGAACCAGCCGAGGGGTCCGGGCCGAAAGGGCAAACGTGCTACTAGCAGCCAGGAGCCCCCAGCCTACGAACGGAGACCCAAGGGGTGCCGGGAGCAAGAGACAGCTTGGCTCTCCGGCCCATCGCTCCTTTCTGGGAGGCCAAACCCTTTAGCCTTGCTGCCTCGCCCAACCTTTCCTCAGTCTTTCTCCTTGGTCGGGAAATGAATGCACCAAGGCGAATAAAGGAGCGCTTCGAGCCCACAGCCCGGGTGTGGAAAAGCACAGGAACCACTCCAAGCTGTGGCCTTGCTCTAGGAAGAAAGGAAGCCGGGAGGGAGGAGAGAGAGAAAGAAGGGAAGGAGGGAGGAGAGGAGGGAGAAGGGAGGGAGGAAGACGGGAGGGAGGAGAGATAAAGAAGGGAGGGAGGGAGGAGAGAGAGAAGGGAAGGAGGGAGGAGAGAGAGAGAGAAGGGAGGGAGGAAGAAAGGAAGACGGGAGGGAGGAGAGAGAGAAAGAAGGAAGGAAGCCAGAAGGGAGGAGATAGAGAAAGAAGGGAGGAAGCCAGAAGGGAGGGAGGGAGGAGAGAAAGAAGGGAGGAAGCCGGGAGGGAGGAGAGAGAGAGAAAGAAGGGAGGAAGACGGAAGGGAGGAGAGAGAGAAAGAAGGGAGGGAGGGAGGAGAGAAAGAAGGGAAGGAGGGAGGAGAGGAGGGAGAAGGGAGGGAGGAGAGATAAAGAAGGGAAGGAGGGAGGAGAGAGAGGGAGAAGGGAGGGAAGGAGGAGAGAGAGAGAAGGGAGGGAGGGAGGAGAGAAAGAAGGGAAGGAGGGAGGAGAGAGAGAAAGGAAGACGGGAGGAAGGGGAGAGAGAAAGAAAGGAGGGAGGAAGAAAGGAAGATGGAAGGGAGGAGAGAGAGAAAGAAGGGAGGGAGGGAAGGAAGAAGAGGAGGGAGGAGGGGAGGAGATGGTCCCTTGTCTCTGCAGACTTCTTACTCCCCTCCATACATAATGCAATACAGTTATACCAGCACACTGCTGTCCTTCCAAGACACCACTGTGACCTGTCTCTGCATTTTTGACCTGTTTGGGTTGCTTGTTTGTGTCTGCCAAAGTAAACCGAGTAACTGGGCGGCCTCATGGCTGGCTCTTCTTCCTCAGACTTCCTGAGCACCGGAGGCTTTGGCCAGTCTCCCAGCTGCCAGTGCCTGCCCCAAGGGTGCCTCCTCTAGAGCAGTTGCATAGTGTCTCCACCAGCCAAATAGAGGCTCCTCTGGGTTCATTAATTACAATCATTCCATTAAGGTACCCCCAAACCATTTACTGAATGGCTAACAAGCACCACAGCTCGAAGGAAAGACTCACAGAATCGCATCATTTCTCTTCTGCATTGGCTCTCCCAACTGCTCCCAGGCCTTACTCCATCCAGGCAGTTTTGCATAGACGAGTTCTTTCAGGGGGCAGCTGGGTGGTTCAGTGGATGGAGAGCCAGGCCTAGAGATGGGAGGTCCTGGGTTCAAATGTGGCCTCAGACACGTCCCAGCTGTGTGACCCTGAGAAAGTCACTTGACCCCCATTGCCTAGCCCTTACCACTCTTCTGCCTTGGAGCTGATACACAGGATTGACTCCAAGATGGAAGGTGAGGGTTTAAAAAAAAGAAGAGTTCTTTCATTTTGGCCCTCTTCTTTCTATTGCATGGCAAAAGCCCTTCCCGGGGTGTGTGAGCGGCTCCCCGGCTTCAGGCCAGTTTCCCCTCAACAGTCCTCAGAGCTACATGGGTGGGTTTTTTTAACCCCATTTTATTCTTTTTGGGGTTCTGAGTTCTCTCCTTCCTCTTCCCACTCACCGAGGGCGAGGCATAGTCCAGCAAGACAAATTCCTACATTAGCTCTGCCCCCTCCCCCCCCCCACCTCTGGGCACCTGGCTGCTCATTTAGAGGTCTGGAACGGTCCTTGGTTCCGGGGTGTTGACAGAGTTCTTCAGGCTTTCCAAGGCTCACCTTTGTCCCTTCTGATCAGGGTACGAGTCCTCCCCACTGCTGTCCCCCTTCTGAAGTCCTTCGGGGCCTTGGCGCTGAAGAAATCGCTGGGGGGTGGGGAGTGCCTTCTCCCCTTGGCTCTGGTCTGCGATACAGATCTCCAAGCATTTCTTCTCGGGTTCGCCTTTCTCTTTCCAAGGAGTCTGACAGAAGACTGAGAGGACAGTGATAGGGAGCAAGAAGAGCTTCCCACCCGGTATCTCCAGCGGTCACCTCGTCAACCAGCTTTCTCCCAAAGAGCCGCTTCCCAGTCTCTGAGGGGGTCCGAATGCCCAGGGCAGAACCGGCAGGTTTTCAGCAGAGAGTGGGCAGCTCCCTGATCCTCACCATCCCTTCTTTAGCCTTCAGTATTAAAATGTCTTCAGGTCCCTCAGAAATGCCTGAGCCCGAGCTTAAAGGTGAAAGGAACCCCGGCATCCTCTCCATCCAGCAGCTCCTACCTGACGTGCCTCTCTGAAGTTGGTTTTTCAAATACGTGTGTAACGCAATACTGTGCATGATCTCGTCACCAATGTGCCATTCTAATACAGGAATATGTTCTCGATATGATCCACATATTGGCATTCTATACACTGCTGTCTTTGAGCCAACAGCTTCTATGTCCGTAGCAAAGGCGGGACTTGCACCCAGGGCTCTGTGGCTCCAAGGCCAGTTCTCCGTGGGTTACAAGGCCTCCAAGCAGCGGCTTTATGGCTATGTGCCAAAGAGGCTGTGACTGGGATCCTTTGGTGTTCCTGGTTGTACTAGATGGCTTTGAGAGGGCGAGAGAATGCAGCTCCACACGGGGACAGTAACAAAAGCTGAGCTCTGCTCACCAGGGAAAGAAAACAGCTGCCCACGAGGGATAACGTTAGTGGGAAGCCACACGGCGGGAACCACGAGCCCTCGGAACTCCAATTGAACGATTTTAGACACCAGCCCTGACTGGCACTAAGAGGAGACAGTCCTGTCGTGGGGGGGGGGGGTGCCCAATGAAAAAGTGAGGCCAGTCTGAGCTTGGTGCCCTCTGCAATCCTCTGATCCTGCGAGTCCATAGGTGAGGCAACAACCTCTCTATCTACTTGGGGCTTAGGAAGCCCGGCTGCTTAAAAAAATCAGCTTTTAACGTTCATCCTCATCATTCTTTTAACTGACTCCATCTTTCTCTTCAAATCACTTCATAACCCGGATGCTGAGGAAACTGGCATGAGGAGAGGAAATCCCCTGTCAGGCAGAGAGTGTGTCTGGCAGGTGCAAGAAAGCCTCCTTCACGTTGGCCTGCAAGGAAAACTCGGAGAAAACAGCCGAAATCTGGTGTCAAGTAGTGTGGAAGGCTCCAGTGCATTTCTGGGAAACCAAGGCCATGCGACGGAGGGTCATCTTGTCAGCTCTCTGGCAATGGCTGGGGTTCCTAGGTAAATAGGTAATACATGGAGGCATGCTGGAGTGGGTGCCGGACCAGGAGATGAGCATCTGCGATAACCTCCACTCCGTTGTACTTAGCTAGTTTTCTGAGCCCCCGGTGAGTCCTTTAATGGCCCCTTCCAAAGGGAATATCAAAGCCTGGAAATTTCCAAATCCACAGCGAATCCCAATTGCCTGGCTTCCCATTAATCAACTTCAATGTCTTCCCTGACATCCAAATGGAAAACAGCCAAAAGAGCTGATAGGATGGAAAAGTCAATTAATCTTTGACATGCTGTAGCTCGCAGAGCACCGAAATGCTCCAGGAATACCAAGCGAAACCCGAGGCGCTCCAGTGGTGGCTCCTACCAGTGTGAGGGTTAATGTCAGGAGGCTGGCCCGTCCTTTTCTCTTTCCTTTCACTGATGACTCTCACACATAGATCACATTGCTCTGCAGACTTCTAAAAAGTGCCCAAGAAAGAAAAGCGGTGCTATTGGCCCCAAGAGCTGAACCGAGGACGTGATGAATGGGGCTTTGCTCTCAGGGGCCAACAACCGGATGGCATCCCTCCCCAAGAAAGTCCAGGTTCATTCTACCTCCTCATCCCTAGCCTTGATCCTCCTGGGAACTGGCTACCTCCTCTTCCCACAACCCCCTGAGGTGGGAAAACTCTGTCGGGGACTCCACTAGGGATTCTTGACCCTGGCATCAGAGGGCATCCATCCAAAGCCCCCCTTTGAGACTAGCTTACGACCTGAACGGTCTGGGGCAAGTCTTTGTTTCCTCAGCTGTCGGTAGGTGGGACTAAAAGACATCTGAAGCCCCTTCCAGGGCTAGTCAGAGATCCTCAGCCATCCATTGGCGCGGCCTCCAAATCCAAGTGGCCTTCGGCCTGCTCAGGTCTGGTTTCACGGGAAATTGATGAGCCCTAACGTCCTCCTCGCTGGCGTGAGGGTGGCTCCACCTCAGATGCCCCGGCCAGCAGGGATTCTTAATGCGAGCCCCACCAACCCAACGGCAGCATCGTCCGAGCCAGTCTTGTTCTGGACTCCGTACCGAAACGCTTTGGACAGACCTGCGTTAATTAGTAATTAAGCTCAACACATGTACGTCGAGCCAGTTGGCTGGCAGGGAGTTGGGTGTTTTCAGAAGCTCATTAAGACAGGCTTAGTTAGGTTCAGTTTAGGAAATTGGGGATTCTTGCAAAAATAGACGGTGGCGCCAAATGGGTGAAGAGGCGCTTTGTCCTCTCCAAGCCCAAATCCGGGAGCCCGGAAGGGTGGGGCTTTTCTCTTCCCCGGGGAATGCTGGCATCTTGTTCAGAGTTGGGGGGGGGGGGTGACAGGGCCGAACTCCGGAATCTGGCCTGGCGAGTAGCGCAGCCCTGGCCAGAGCTCCATCGTATCAGATACGACGTGTTCAGCTTAATGTGGCATCCAATGAAAAGGGAAGTGCGTGCAGCTCCCCGGGCTTTGGGAAGGCATCCGATGAAAGTCCGATCGAGAGCACACGGCAGCGGGAGTGCACCAACGTGAGGGGAGAAGCGGGAGAGCCACTTTGGGGCTAGGCTGCCTTCCTTTGTCTTGTTCCTTTTCTCAGTTGCTCCAGTGCAAGTCCCTCCCCCAGGAGAAGACTTCGTATTTCTAGCCTTGCAGCCCCCACCGCCAGTGGCCATCTCCACACCAGCTCTGACTTCGGGGAGAAAAGACAGCGGCAAAGGACAGAGGTTCTGCCGCTTCTGGCTGGACCCTGTGGCAGAGGGTGCTAGACTTGGGTCCAGGAAGATCCGAGTTCCAATCCTCCACTTCTGATGCTCACTAGCTCTGTGACTATATGCATGGAACAACTGAGCCTCAATGTACACATCTATAAAATGGGAATATATCAGTTCCAATAGCACCTACCTTTCCAGATTGTCAGGAGGCTCAAATGCTTTTCTAACTTTAAAGCTCTCTACAAATGTCTATTATTTCATAGCATCTCCTCTAGCTCGGTTGTTACTCTAGGGTTCGGCAGCCAGGTGCAACAGTGGCTAGAGGGCTCAGCCTGGAGTCAAGAGTCATCTTCCTGAGTTCAAATCTGACCTCAAACACTTATTATCTCTGTGACCCTGACCAAGTCACTTAACTTTGTGGGCCTCCGTTTCCTCATCTGTAAAATGAGCTGGAGAAGGAAATACAAACCTCTCCGGGATCTTTGCCAAGACAATGCCGAATGGGGTCACAGAGTCAGCCCCAGCTGCAATGCCTGAAGAATAACAAGATGCGCTATTTGAAGGAACTAAGATGGGGCATCTTCCTGGAAAGGGAGCCCCATCTTAGCCCATCTGGACAGTTCCATCACCTCTTGGGTCAGGGAGCGATTAGGAAGTGTGGGCTACTTATACTGAGCTGGTACTGCCCAAGTGACGCTCCATCCAGGCCATCCAGCAGCTGCTCCCTTTTGCCTCTGCCGTAAAATGCCGGACCCTCAGCCCGGCCCAAGGTGCCGCCTGCAGCCCACCTTTTGGGGTTCGGTTCCTATTCTCCAACCCCCTTGGCTAACCAAGCCCAGAGGGTTCCCAGCTCTTCTCCAACCTGCCTCTCTCTGTTGCTTCTGGCTCCCTCTTCCCCACCGTTCCTTTGAGGCTGGCCTCTGTTCTTCTCAACTCCCCGGCCTCCTGCCCTCCCTCCTTCCCCAGCTAAGAGTGCCTCAGCCTCCCTTCAGCTTTCGGGGAGCATTTTCCCTCATCTCTCCTTTGCCTGCTGATGGACAGACGCCAGCAGCAGCCCTGTGTGCAGGCACCATTTGCCAGAGGAGGGTGGGGAGCTCCCTTGGGGCACAGGCTGTCAGCTGAGGCTTCTCCCTTGGTATTCCCCATTCTCCCCCACCAAGGCACCTCCCCAAAGATAGGAAAATCACCCACCCACCCCACAGCTGAAACCGCAGAGAGCTTTTCTCGGGGACTCATGAACAGTGACTATCAAGCAAGACAGAAAACAGAGATGTCTGTCCAGCCGAGGAACATGAGAGGCAGCTTGGTAGAGCAGATGAATTCTGAGCTGGGAGTCAGGAAGGCCTGGTTCAAAACCTGCTCAAATGCTCACTAGCTGTGTAGCTTTGGACAAATCGGTCAACTTCTCTGGGCCTCATCTGGAGAAGGAGGAGGAGGGTGGACTAGAGGGTGTCAGAGATCCCTTCCAGGCTTCATTTATGACTCTGTGATCCAACATCAGTGAGGTCCATCTTCCAACTTGAAGAGCTCATTCCTTTATCACCAAAAGGTGGAAGAGAGGCTGCCTCTGACTCTCCCCCATGGGCCACCTCCCTGAGATGGAAGTGAGTCCAGATTAGAGCAAGAGGAAGACAGCCAGCTGGACTGCCTTGGGATCTGGGTCAATGGGGAGCTAGGGAACTGCTATAGAGGTGCAGGTACCCAAATACCCAGGAATGCCAGAAAGGATGAAAAATGGCACCCACACAGTCCTTTCCCCTATAATTGGGCTGCAGCGCCGTTAACCCTATTTTAGTTCCAGCATGCGCCTTGATGAAGGTCTGTGCCAGGGGTTGGGACTAATAAAGCCTGAACCACTTAGCTTTGTAGCAAGGGAAGTGCTTTCTCAGTCTCTGAGCCCCCAGACTCTGGGTTTAGCATCCTGGCTCTGGCCCTGGCCCAAGCGCCCTCTGGGACCTCCTACAGTGGAAAGGATACTGGATCTAGAATCAGGCACTTGAGTTTGACTCCTCCCTCTGGTACTCACCAATTATGTGACCTTGGGCGAGTACTTAGCCCTCTGCCTCAGTCTCCCCAAGTGTAAGATGAGGGCATTGGACTAGATTCCTTCTGAGGCCCTTCCTGCCTTGGATCTGCTCCAGTAACAGCATCAGCACTCAGAATCCCCCCTCCCCCAAGCTTTTTGTGCCTTCCCCAGTGCTGATCATCCCTCCAAACAAGGAGGTCCACCTTTGGTCAATCAGCCTGCAGGGAGCTAAGAAAGGAGTCATTCGGATCTCTGGGAATCCTTGACTTTCCGGGCACAGAAGGATGGCAGAGAAAAGGTAACTGATGGGAAGGGCTGCTGAGGCACAGTGGTAAAGCCAGGGCTCTGTGCTGCCCCTCCTGCCTGAGCCTCTCCCCTGGTGAGAATGTCTGACAGAGCACAGCTCTAGACTAGGGTCTGCATAATGGGCCAGAGTGAGCCTGGAGGGAGGGAAGGAACTTGGAGAGAATTCCAGGAGAATAACAAAGATGATTAAAAGGCTGGAAAATGGGAAAGAAAGAAAAAAGAAGGAAAGAAAGAAAGAAAGAAAGAAAGAAAGAAAGAAAGAAAGAAAGAAAGAAAGAAAGAAAGAAAGAAAGAAAGAAAGAAAGAAAGAAAGAAAGAAAGAAAGAAGAAAGAAAGAAAGAAAGAAAGAAAGAAAGAAAGAAAGAAGAAAGGAAGGAGAAGGAAGAAGGAAGGAAGAAAGAAAGAAAGAAAGAAAGAAAGAAAGAAAGAAAGAAAGAAAGAAAGAAAGAAAGAAAGAAAGAAAGAAAGAAAGAAAGAAAGAAAGAAAGAAAGAAAGAAAGAAAGAAAGAAAGAAAGAAAGAAAGAAAGAAAGAAAGAAAGAAAGAAAGAAAGAAAGAAAGAAAGAAAGAAAGAAAGAAAGAAAGAAAGAAAGAAAGAAAGAAAGAAAGAAAGAAAGAAAGAAAGAAATTTTAATTCCCATGCTATGATGTGTTAAGCACTGCAGAGAAAAACAGACAAGCAAAGGCAACCCCTGGCCTCAGGAGCACATATGCCACTAAAGATAAGTTGAATGGGCAGAGGTGACCAGGGCTGGCCACTTTCTTTTGCAAAGTGACAGGGCCTGAGAATTGAGTTCAAAACGGAAGGAAGACCTACCTGCCAGTCACCCAAGGACCTGTGCTTGCTCTCCTTCATGGTAGGCCTCCTTCCACTGAGACAGCAACAGTCAAAGGAATCAGCCCTTCCTCAGTCAGTGCCTGCTATGTGGAAGGCACTGAGCTAAAAGCCGTCATCCTCACAACAGCTCTGTGAGGGAAAGGCTATTGTCCTCCCCTCTTTCCAGGTAAGGAAGCCAAAGTGGACAGAATTACTGAGAGAAGGAGGTATCTGAGGCTGAACTCAAACTCATCTTCCTGACTCTAAGCTCAGCATCCTGCCCCCTGAGCTACCCAGCTGCCCCTCTCCCAACCTCAGCTGCTGGTTACATGAATGGCTTTGGCCAAAGAATCCATCCACTGTGGCAACCCTTCTCTTTACCAAGTATTTTAGCTCTATTGCCTCATTTGGCTCCTTATAAGGAAGGGGGTATTCGTGTCCCCCTCCTCAGATGAGGAAACCAAGGCTCAAAGAGAATGACTTGGCTTCCTGCACCTTCCTTGTGGGGAGGAGCCCTTCCAAACTAAGCTGGTTGTCAGGAATCCCAGATGGAAGCAGGTACTGAGTCCATCAGGTAGCTGGGCTATGGTAGGGTTGACTCCACAGCAGTAGTGTAGAATAATAAATAGAGGAATGGACTTGGAAACCAGAATACCTGGGTTCCAAGTGTCCTTCAGCTACATATTAGCTATTTGACTATAAATAAGTCGCTTTCCCTCTGCAAGCCTCAGTTTCCTCCTCCAGAAAGCAAAATAACAATCTCATCATCCTCAAAAGGCTATTGTGAGGGGGCAACTAGGTGACTCAGTGGCTAAAGAGCCAGGCTTGGAGGCAGGAGTTGCTGGGTTCAAATTTGGCCTTGTTGTGGGAGAGCTCAGGTGTGGGACAGACTCCCCTTTGCAAGAATGCAAGACCCCAAAACTTAGCTTCAAACTAAAAAGAGGAACTAATTCATTCGGAGGGCCAGGAGACAGCGTGCAGGTGGAGCACTGCCTCCCTGAGGAACTGGGCTCTGGGGATCCTCTACGGGACTAGAGATAGGATGATGATGTGCATTACTGGGTCTATGGCGCCCAAGATGGGGCATGTGATTGTGTCCTTTGCCTCCAAGACAAAAGGGGGTGAACTGTCCTTTCCAGAGGCTAATCCTCTCTCTGGGATATAAAGGAGCCAGCTGGGAGGTGCCTATCTGTGCCAAGGGGCTCAAAGTCACCTTCCCTAGCACTGCATGAATGTCAGGAGAAATGAGGCTTTTATGTACGCTCTGATTGGGAAATAAGCTGGAGTTTGGGTGTCTGAGGAAAGCCTGTGGGGCCCCCCCCCCCATCACCCTTGTCAGGAATGGCAGACTCCAGAAGTCGGCTTTCAAATAAAGAGATTTGTTCATTTGAGTTCATAAGTAAAATGGCCAAGGGGATCCTGCCTCCCAGGGGAGATGGAGTATGGGAGATTTCTGCCCTCTTGACAAGAGGATCTACATGGCCTGAGGGGTGAGGATGGGGTGAATCAGGAACGGAGGGAGAAGGGATGTCTGGTGATGGTCAGATTAGGTACCACCCAATGCTTATCAGGAGGAACTAGGAGGTGCTGTCTATGACAACTGAAGATTTAGGACTCCCTGGGATCAGAAAGGATGGGGATCACTTCTGGGGTTTGGGGTGTCTAGAGGGAAACCCTGGGTCCCCTGCCAATCTCAGGCACATTCTAGCTGTGTGCCCTTGGGCAAATCACTTAACCTCAGTTGCCTAGCTCTTACTACTCTTCTGCCTTAAAATAGATATGCCCTAAGATGTACACAGGGACATTCTGCACACCTAAAAGCCCATATAAATGTCAGCTATTATTACCCTGCAGGAAGCATGACTTTGCCAAGCCAGAGTCCCCCTCTTCCCCAGAGACATTGGAGCAGCACTTCAGTCCTCAAGATGAGGGTCAGATAATTCCTGGGGTTTGTGCTGCAGAGGGGTGGAGCTCTTTGAAAAGAGGATGGCTCATCATCGTCCCTCTCCTCCTAGCAGACTGGCCTGGCCTGTGTGGGCTTGCAGGGCGGTCCCTATCACCTCCCGGACAAAAGTAAAACTCCTCTGTTTGGCTCTGACGCCCTTCACACCCAGGGCCTCCCAGGTGCCTTGGATTTTAGGCTCCTCCAACACTCCGGGATACAGCGGGGCTGGCCAGTTGTTCACTGCTCTTCACCCAAAGAGTGACTCCCTTTTCCAAACCTTGACTTTACTCTGTCTCACCTCCAGGCTTCGGATGCTCTTCTTCCATGACTCTGTCCTCCCACTTGTGTGGTCTCTTATTTGTCCCATGTTCTTCCCCCATTCAAGTGGGAGCCCTCAGGGAAGGGAGGGATTCTGCCTTTTCTGGGTAGTGCCTAATCCAGAGTGAGTCTTAATGCCTTCTTGTTCATTGATGGGCTCCTGGCTTCCTGGCTCTGAGACCAGGGCTCAATCCATCCCCAACGGGCAGACCCTCCACTCCCTGTTTCTCCTAATGGAAACTTCCAAGTAGCCACTGCCGTGGTTCTGTTCTTCACTGACCTCCCACAGGCAGGATGAGCTGGCTCCTTTGTATCTCTCGCATTAACATAATGCCAAGAGAACCATCAAACTTGTGGGCTGACTTGCTACATATACTAGGACATCCAGCTTGCAGTCATCCTCTCCCTCACCAGATAAATGTGATCAAATGCACAGACTACTTTGGTCCCACCAGGCAGCTACTTATAAGCTCACAGGAAATGGGGGGTGGGGTGGAGGTAGTTAAGAAGAATGATTTGGTCTCAAGGTTGGGCCAATAATGATGACAAGAATAGTTGGCATTTATGTATCACTTTACATTTACATTTACATTTACATTTGTTAGCCTATACAGGCTTCACAACAAACTTGGGATGTGGATGCTATCATCCCTATTTTAGTTTTTATTTTTAACCCTTCCCTTCCATCTCAGAATCAATACTGCATATTGGTTCTAAGGCAGAAGAGTGGTAAGGACAAGGCCATGGGAGTGAAGTGATTCACCCAGGGTCACATAGCTGGGAAGTGTCTGAGGCCAGATTTGAACCCAGGACCTCTCATCTCTGGGTCTGACTCTGAATCCCTGAATCCACTGAGCTATCCAGCTGTCCCCATCATCCCCCATCATTTTACAGATGAGGAACCTGAAGCAGAAAGAGGATGGGATTTGCCCAGGGTCGGTCACATACCTAGACAGTATCTAAGGCAGGTCTTGCTCTCTCCAAGTCTTAAATTCTATCCTAATTGCCTTATTAACAATTCAAGCTATCCCAGCGTGGAGCAGGCTGCGTTAGAGGTAGGAGTCTCTCTGTCTCTGTCCCTGTCCCACTCCCTCCAAGAACCCTGCCAGCTGGGACATCTGGGGATTCTGTGATTGGGAAGGATTAAGGGGTTGGCACTTGGTGATGCTGAATGTTAGGGAGCAGGTAGGGACCTTCTGATGACTCTTAAGAAGAAAGAGCAGTGTGTGTGTGTGTGTGTAACTAGAGAGGACCTTGGCTGTGTGCCTGGCTCTGGGCTAAGAGCTGGGAGAAAGACAACCACTCTGCCCCAGGAGCTCCCACCTAAAGGGGGAGGCAGTTACTTGAACACAAGACATGGAGGTAAAGTCAAAGGAACTCCAAGCGCTGTGGGGCGTTAAGCCCCCAAGAAGGCCAACGATGCATGCACCCAAGTCATAGAGGTCATTGGGTGCAGAGGTGCTGTTTGAACCCAGGCCCATTGCGGCACGCCAATCCCCAGCGGTCTGGGTCCCCCTGGAAGCCAGGCAGAGGTTTATGTGCTCGCCAATACTTCAGGAAGCGAGAAGACCGCACGGAAGCTCCTCTCCCAATCCATGCCGCCAAGCGTGTGCCAAGCACCTTCTCTAGGCACCGAGTGTCAGGGCACGGCACGGTCTGGAACCCAGACCACACGGACCCCAAGGCTGGCTTGTGCCGCACCGGCAGCCCAGAGTGAGTAAGTGGTTCGGAATTCTGGAGGAAGGAGAGCGGAGTCAGGATGGCTCTAAAGAGCTTTGATGGCCAGGGAGGGTTCGGACTTCTTCAAAGCAAATGGGCTCTTCAAGAAAGAGAAGCCTAGAAAGAAAGAGAGCAGCCCAGGGTGGCGCCTAGAGGTGGGGGCAGGCCAGTCTGGTTCTCTTGTCTCTCCCATGGCTGGTGACTGGGACAGGAAGGCTCTGCTGCATTCCAGTGCAGGACTAGCTGGGTCCCAATGAGCGGCACTCAAATGGGATTGATGAGCTGATGGGGGGGAAATGACTTAACCTTCCTGAACCCAGGGGCCACGGAGGCTGCTTCTCCTGAGCTACGGGCTGGTTAATGTGTGTCTCGTGCAGATGGAAGCAGGGACTGCAGCTACGACGCCTTATTGTGCAGAACTGAAATGAGAGGCTTCTGGCTTTTCCTCACTTAGAACAAGCCTTGATGGCATTTCCGGTGCCAGCAATGCGGGCCCAGGACGGCTCCCAACCAAAGAACCCTGGTGTGGCGGCCACTGCGCAACGCCAAAGGCCTCCTTCGAGCCAGGTGCACCAAGAGCTGCTGCGGCTTCTAGCCCAGGCCCCCTTGGGGTCACCCTGGAGAGGCTGCTTGGCAGGCAGCAGACCTGGATGCAGCTGGCCGCCAAAGCCATCCTCCAGGTCTCTCCAGCAGAGCCTCTGAGAGCTCCAGGTCGCTCCCAAGTCCTGTGGAGGCACCAGACGAAGACGTCCACGTCCCCTTCCACGGGAGGAGAAACGGGCCCTTTGCTGGCCTGAATGCCTCCTCTGGTGAGGAGGCCAAGCTATTGGAAAAGAGGAGACTTGGGAGAACGACTGCAGCACTGTGCCAGGATGGCACACGGCGTCTTTTTATGGAACTCTGGGGAGCACAAATTTAGGTCAGAGTTGAGACCTTCCAATAGTGCCTTAAGAAGAAAATTGGGGGTGGCGTTTTAATTGGGCAGAAATGTGCACTGGGTGGTCTTCAAGGCAGGAACGTGGAAACGAGGAGGGAGAAGATCCTCTAGACTCGGGCCTCCTTGTCCAAATGATCCTCCAAAATGGTCTCCTTGAACACGTCCAGAACGGGCAACTCGCTGCTTACCCAAGAAGTCCATCCCATTTCTTGGAATATTTCCTGTAGCAAGTACCCTGTTGGGTTGGATTCCCCCTTGTCAATGGCCCCCATAAAACGGGGCCCCCACAATGAATAGTGGGCTCACACTTCTCTAAGGGCCTCCAGCGTTCTGGGGGAGATTCCCTGGAGCAGGGCCTCCAGGACCTCTCTGGCCCCACGCCAGCCAACATCTTAATGAAACACTTCAAAGGTGGCTCTCTAGATGGCGGGCCAACGAGGCTACATCCGAGCCAGAGCTGACCAGGACCGTGCCGAAGCCAGAATATGAAAAAGAAGAGCTCTCTGCAGGACACCGAAGAAGGTCAGTGGGAAGTCCCAACACTAGAGAATGCTGGCACACTGGGTGCCCAAAAGGGTCCAAAGCCACCTGAATCCAGGCTTGGGGCAGATCCTTGAGACGGTGCCCAGGATAAAGAGAGATCAAGAGCAGCCCAGACAAGAGGAGGCTCCAGGAAGACGTGCTAGTCACCATGGCTAAAGCACCTGAACGGCAGCCATGGGGCAAGAGTTGATTCATGTTCTGATTGGCCCCAGCAAACAAATGGGAGTCAGGGAGACCCTGCAGAAGCTGATATGGGCTCAGGCACAGCACAATTACCTACGATTGAAACAGCTGGCTAAGAGCCTGGGCTGCCTCAGATTCTCTGTCAGCAGAGACCTCTGCCCACCCACGGGAGGGAGATGGGCTCTGTCAGGGATACTGGAGAGGGGGTTCCTGTTTATCTCTGGGTTGACCAGATGGCCCTGAATTCCCTTCCAACTCCAGGACCCTCTGACTTTGTGACAGGACAAATACAGCACCACTCTTCAGGCATGTGCCGGTAAATGTTTAATGCTCTGCTCTCTGAGGGGCGGGGACAATGCATGACCTGCTCTCCTGCCATTCCCACTATGAACATCTTCTCCAGTACTTCCTTGAGTCTAGACAATCCACAGAACCACCAATGAAGCCCTGGTCTGTGGCACAGTGTAAGCAGTCACTGGGATATTCTTGTGAGCGCACCCTGGCCAGTTTCCTCCTTTCCTGAACCTCCTTCTTATTAATTCAGCCCAAGATCGCATGACCTTTCATGCCAGGGACATCCCACCACCTGCTCTATGGAGTTATTCCTGCCCCTTTTCATAGGAATCTGTGTTCAACCTTTTCTCCACTCGTTTCTGTGAAGAAAATAGAAATTGGGGTCTAGAGGCCTCTGTGGAGTGGACAAGAGAAAGCATCAGGCTGGGCACCCCAAGCTTTGGGAGGCAGCCCTCCATTCTCCTTAGTACCAGAGGATAGATGAGGCAGGGAACCATGGAGGCATCTTTGGCTTCCAGACGTGCTCAGTTACTGACTCATCTCTAGGTGTTCTCTCGAGACCACTAGCCTCCTGGTCCGCACTGTTGCTCTTGAAGAACTTAGGCAAATGCCACAAAAGAAGAAAAAGAGTCAATAATTCCAAGCAACAAGACAGTTGTTAGGCATATGTTGGCCTCAGACAAGGCAATAGCCAGATCTCTGGGTGGGGAGCCAGGACAGACAGGGTCCAGGTTCATCTTACAGTATGATGGTCTTCGGGCCTGAGAGGAGGAATGATCTGTGGGGGAGAAGGACCCTCTTAGACTCTTGGACATTTATCTAGTTTATCCATACAGGACACGTGAACTGTCCCCAATGGCAACCAATCAAGTATGTATTCATCAGTCTGCTATCAATAGTAAGCACCTACTATGTGCCAAGCACTATGCATATAACTAACACTGGACCACCAGGGAGGTAACTTGATGCAGTAGAGTGAGGGGTTGAAAGAGAAAACTACCTCCAAAAGGAGATAGTTTAATGGAAAGGACCTAGATGGTTTGGAAATGGAAAAAACCCAACTAGGAACCTCCCAGGGCTAGTGAAGCACAACCCTTTCAGTTATAGGGGGAAAAAAACAAGTTTGTTAAGGGTAGGAAATGGTAGGTAAGGTCCTAAATCTACACAGCTATAACTCCTCCCACCAATCAGGATTTGCTCTTCTGGTCTTCTCAAGCCCTTCTTATTCACTCTCTGAACTTATCTAGACCCCAAAAGCTATATGACTACCTATATACTATGGATTGTGTACTCACAGATGGATTAAGCCTTACCTAAAGCCTGGGTTGGCTTCCTAGGTAAACCCAAAGTCCCAGGTGACAAAACCTTTGCATTTACCTTAACCAAGTTGTTTCTGACAGATTGATCTCCGTACTTCAGAGAAAGGCAGGTCTCCTCCAAGGCAGTTCTCCAACTCAGGAATTTCCTAATCTTTCCACAAGATTAGTCTTTTCCCAGGGGATGCTAGAGTAAAGATCCTCCTTACCAGCTCAGAGGAAAGCCAGATCAGGAGAGACTATTAAACCCAGTAAACTCCCAAGATCCTCCTCTCCTTCCAGAATCATCCCCCAGGTCTGTGTCTAAATTCTTCTCCTTTCCTCTTAAAGACAATCTGTGCATTTTCCTCTCTCCCTTATCCCTTATCCTTACAAGGTGAGATCCCACTTGGATACACCTGGCTGGATTCTCAGCTCTGAGATCAAGCAGAGGGCAAGGGACCAGGATTTCTGAGATCACATGTGGAAATAGATGGACCTTCTGTTTCTAACAAGGAAGATTCTAGGTGTGGAGGCTTCCTGAGAAGGGAACAAAGTGAGGCCACCAGGAAGGAGGGGCATCTCTAAAGAAAAGATGTCCTCCTGGAGAAAGAGTAGATCTAGAAAGGATAGTTACCTGCCCCATGATTTCACTGGCTAAAGGGAATTCTCCAATGAAGAAACTGCCTCTGCTATTGCCCCTACATGGGTAGTATATATAAAGGGCTTTGCACAGTTTCAAATGCTATGGGATCATCAGCTATATTATTATGGCTGTTGTCTTGTTTTTGTTTTTCCAGATCTATAATTTCAGCAGCATGGGTGGTTGGAAAAGGGTCCTAGTGAGAAACCTCCTCTACCTAATAATGTGAAGAGGGCCATTCTTTAATCTTAGAAAGTTACCCAGGACACCTGAAAGATAAATGACTTACCCAGGGTGTCAGAGCCAGTATGTGGCACAGGTGGGACTAACCCAGGTCTTCTTAGCCCCAAGGCCAAGAGCATCCTCGTGCTGCCATATTCCCACTTCTTACAACTCAGAGGATCATAGGTGTACATCCTAAATGGGGACCCAGAAGGGATCTTGGAGGTCCTCAAATATGATTCCTCCTTTTACAGATGAGAGAACTGAGGCACAGAGAGGAGGTGACTAGCTCAGGATCACAAAAGGAGAATATCTAAGGTGGAATATGAGCCAAGGTTCTCTTGATTCCATATCCAGGGTCCTGTCTGCCACACCAGCAAGAGGAAAGGGCAAGTAGACCCTAAATGCCATACAACATCCACATTGGGTTAGTCAGGATTGACTCTAATTCCTTCCTTCAAGGAGTTGGAATCCCTTGATTTAGAACTTCAATTTTTCTTGAAAAACTTCCACATCTTTGACTTTATTCAATCTTCAGTAAATATGGCTCATATTATTATGCCCATCAGGAAATAAGGAAGGGAGGGAGGGAGGGAAAAAAGGACGGAGGGATGGAGGGAAGAAGGAAGGAAGGAAGAAGGAGAGAGAGAGAGAGAAAGTACTTGGCCAAGGTGAGAAAGACAGATGGTGAAATTCCAGGTCTCCTGACTCCCAGGCTATCTTTTGAACTCCAATGGATAGAACAAAGGACTCAGAGTCTGAAAAGCCTGGGTTCTAAACCTACTTTAGTCACTTCCTATGTGACCCTGGAAAGACAGATGATCTCCCTGAGCCTCAGTTTCATCATCTGTAAAATGTAGGTGATAATAGAACTACCCTATGTGAAAGAGAATTTCTTGTTATCTATCCTGAGTTAACACTAATTTAAGTACCTCACTAGATTAAGTGTGAAGACGGGGTTTACTCTCCTTTGTTTATCTTTTGATTGAATCAACCTGAGCTTGGACTAGGTGGAGGAGCTCACAAACCACTTAGAGAATTCACACACCCTTGTAAGGATCCAAGGTGATCATGGGTTGGGCTACTTTGCAAATGACTGTATAAACAGCAGCCACAGTGATTTGGAGAAAAGAAAAGGACAGACATATGGTGCAAAAGACATTTCCTTGCTTCTTGATGCTTCTTCCAGGGTCTTGAAGCAGGGCAATGGCAGCTTTTCCTTTGTAATCTTTAGGATCAAATGATGGCCCTTTTCTTGCTCTTCCCCATTTTCCCAGACCGACCTTGCCATGCTGCTGCCCTTCTTCCAGGCAGACTGTAGTGGCAATGGAGGTTCTGAGGTGACTGCTCAGAGCCCTGTGACCCACAGGCTTCCCCTGCTTGGAGCACATTTCATGCCCCAGGAGAATATAAACCCTCCTGGGCATTTCCCACTAAGAAATGGATCCTGGCTATGGCTAGCCCGGGGGGGGGGGGGGGGGGGGGGGGGGGGGGGGGCGAGACAGACTTCCTGTAAGTAACCCATGGCTTCTCCAGTTCTTCATGTAGATGCAATTTCCTTAGGATGTGTGGGAAAGTCTTCATCTCAGCAGAGCCAGAACTAGACAGTTGAGGACCTGCCATTCACCTCAGTGACAGCCCTAATGTAGCTGAGGCTGGAAAGAAGCTGCCTGATAATCAGTGCTCCTGGGGCTGCTTTTGATATCAGACATTTGGTCATCATATCACTGCTCCCATGTGACCCCTCCTATTGCCTGGCGACGAAAATCCCACTTTGGGGTTATTGAGAGCCACCCCACTCGGTAACACCGCTGCCAAGGCCCTGCTTCAAGGGCAGCTCCTAGCAGGGAGCTAAAAGCTGGTGGTGTGAGAAGCTGGAGAAGCCATGGGAACAGTGGGAATGCCGGCTGGGTTTGGAGAGGCTCAGAGACCAAGCAATGGGAGGAGACCTGTTAGCCCTCATTCTGTTCAGGAGTGAACTATCCTCATCTTCACTGGTTCCAAGGTCTGGGCCAGAGCTTGAAGGGTCCTCACGTCCCACCTTCTCTCTGCTCTGTTCTGCTCTTCTTGGAGAAGCCCAGGCGAGGAAAGGGACTTGCCCAAAGTCATTCAGGGAGTAAGAAGAAAGCTGAAAATAGGGATAAGAGTTCATTGACTAACACACAGGAACTGTCAAGGCAGCTCTTCCCCTCCCCTTCCTGAGAACTTTACCTGTCCATCAAACGTTCCTGACATGCCACAGTTGTGCCAGGTTTGTGTTGGCTTGCATCGGCGTACGTTCTGTATGTCTATAAAAGTTAAGGTTTGGGGCAGGACGGGGAGCCCGATGAGAAGAGCATGAGGGAAGCATGAGGAGGAGGGACAGTGCCGGAGGTGAGGGGGAATGAGAAAGGAACTGGCAGGCCAGGCTCCATGCGGCAGGTTACTTCGGAATGACTGTCTGCCATCCGAATAAACTTTATGGAATATATGCCTCTGGGGAGCAAGAAATATCATCGCATTTTCATTATCAGAGGTCCAAAGACTTTGGGGGATGCTGCTGAGGGTAATAGACAGGAATGAAACCAACACCACCAACAGCGCCACCCAGAGTTTAGAGAGCTGATCTCGGACTGTCTCAGGGACAAGTCACTTAAGTTCTTGGTGCCTAAGACAAGCCTCTAAGGCTGCTCTCTGAAGAGAAGGTGCCAGTCAAGGTTGGTCAAGGGTTCCCTTCACCAGTAAAGTCACAGGGCTGGCAAATGAGCCAACCCATGATCATTCAGAGCTGTAAGATTGACAAAGGACTTGACATTTCCCAAACGCTTAGTGCCACTAACAAGTGAGAGAAAGGGGCATGGACAGGGAGTCTGAAACTATTCATGAAAATGGCACTAGAACTTTGGGGACACCCTCTGTCACCACCTTCAATCCTCTCAATAGCTCTCTGAAATAAGTACTAATACCATGCCCATTTTACAGATTAGCAAAGTGAAGCTGAGAGAGATGAGGGACTTTGCTCAGAATCCTATAGTTCAGAAGTACCTAAGGCAAGATTTGAACCCAGGTCTTCTGGATTCCATGCCCAGCTCTCTATCCTTCCCTTCCTATTTCTCAACACTGTTATTGTCAGAAAGTAAGTCCTGCGCCTGAGGAGGTGTCTGTCTCAGCAAATGACAGGAGACAGTAGCTAAAGCAAAGGCTTGTGGCAGGAGGGTATCAAATTCAAATTCTGATTCAGACCTTTGCCAGCTATGTGACCTTGGGCATATCCCTTAGCATCTCAACATCAGTTTCCTCATCTGTAAAATGGGCACCATGGCAGTATCACACAGGTCTGTTCTGAAGACAAAATGAAGTGTTTCTCAAAACTTCAAGTGCTGTAGAAATGGTGGCTAGCATTGCTTTTGTCATTACCCTTGCTATTCTACATGGGCAGTAGGATGGCTAGGGGAAGCCAAGCACACAGAGCACTGGGCCTGGAGTTGTGGAGAGTGTCTTGGGGAGTTCAAGCAGGGCCTCAGACCCAGACACAATTTCAAACAAGTCCCACAAGAAGCCGGGACACCTTTGGCAGGTTTCCTTCCCTCCCCATCCATCCCACTGCAGCCTCCTTGAAGCCTGAGCCAGTGATCTGGAGAGCCCTCTGGCAATCAGGCCTGCTGAATATGAAGGGGGTGCTGAAAGGAAAGCTCCTCGTTGTGTTTGCTTAGATTAAAGAAGGCGCTAAGCAGCTGCCCCAATTGGGCTCTAATTGCTTCCATTTCCTCCTGATTTCCAATCTGACCTTGTAGAATGGAGACTGCCAGGAATTACTTTGCATAATGACTCGGGGCTAAACAATCACTCCCAGGCACACATGCGTGCCTAAGGCAGAATTGGGCCAATAAGGGCCCAGGCCAGGCTTGGACATTTTTGGACTGGGGAGCTCTATGGGAATAGCCACCCTTGCTTCACTTAACAAAGGAAACCAATGTGGAAAGGCAGCCCAGAATGTCTTTCCCTTTCTCCCTCCCATGTGCAGCATTCATTGACAAACATCCTCCTAAAGACCCATGAAACAGGGATTTATTCAGCAGTTATCATTAAAGCCCGAATCACTGCGGGCTAGGACAACATTCAGGGAGTGCTTACCATCCGGGCCCAAGATCCAATGCTGCCAAATTAGTGGGCCTCTAGACTTGTAGACAAAATAACTAATGCATTGACTTCAAGATTTCGGGAGCAGATTCTTCAGGTCTGAAATCCTTGGTTGGGGTTTTTGTTTCTTTAAGACAGTCCTACAGACTTCAGACTTCAGTATAATAGAGCTCTACTGTCATTGCCAGATTGTGCAACAGAAATACCAAGGAATTTCAATATAGAAGACTCAAGTTCCACTTCGCTCTCTGAGACCTTTATGGGCCTCAGTTTCCTGATCTGTAAAGTCAGAGTAAACAGACAAGATGTTCTCCAAGACTGAAATGCCTTGATCTCATTAGCTATTATTTACTGAATTGACTTGAGGTTGATCCTTGGCAAATGACTAGGACATCAGATTCAAGGGCTGGTCTGTGAACAGCTAGAAAGGGAAGCAACAATAATCACCAGGGTCTCCTGTGGTTTCAGCAAAATCAGGTTAAGTCAATCTGACCTGTTTCCTTTGTCCAAAAAGGTCACTCTAAGAGTAGCTCAGGAGAATTCTTGATGTAGTGTTTGTCCAAATATCACCAAGGCATTTGATTCCATCAATCACACTACTGTTGTGGAAAACACAAAATAATGGTAGCTGTTAACAATTAATTAGGCTCAGGGCTACTTAAATGGCTGGACCCAAAGAGCTGGCATGAGTGATTTGGTGTCACCTTGGAAGAAGTTGGCATCCCAGTGGAGTGCCCTGGGGATTGCTGTGTGGCCCACATAGGTTGTTTGGATGAAACCACACATTGCATGCTAGTCAGTTCTACAGGGTGGCTTGGAGGTGGGAAACATTACTAGCACACTGGATCCAAGACATATTTGACCAGGTAGAACAGTGATGGTGAACCTTTTAGAGACCAAGTACCATGCTCCCCCCAGGGACCCAGTGCTATGCCCCTTTCCCTCTCCTGTTCCCTTGTCCCAGACAGGGGAGGGAAGAAGCACTCCCATTGGGCTGCTGGGCAGAGGGGAGAGTGAAGTGAAGAAGATTTAAACCCAGGTCTTCTAGATTCCATGCCCAGGGATGAGGAAAGAGAGTAGCTTCACCCCAAGTCCCACTGGCTTTCTAGTGTAATATTTAAAATTATGAGGCTGGTTGTAGCTTAATAACTTTATTAAATCAAAAGTAGTAGTAGCTGTAGTAAAGAGGAAAAAGTAGGAAAGAGGTAGAGAGGTACTTAACCTTTCTAATCTACAGGTACCAATGGTCCTGTAGCTCCAACACAGGAAGGCTCCCCTCTGCTCCTCCATGCATACCCCAAAGTCCAAGACCCCCTCCTACTCTGAACTTATAAGCTTTTTTCTCTACCCACTAACTCTCACCCATCACATCTCAGGAACCAATCATAGTTTCTTAATTTGCTGGGGCCACCCAGGGGGCAGTGCCTGTGGAATCACTGTTTCATGTCTCATTGGTCCCTTAGTTCTTTAATTTCTTCTTCTAAGGCTCATCTAGACCTGAATTTACTCAGTGGTATTTGACCTCTAGGTCACTGAAAGATGACATTTAAAAAAGGCGACACTGAAGAGAGAGGAAATCACTTTGGATACTAGTAAACAAACAATCTAAGTCTTACTCTTGGTTCTGAACATCAGCTCCATAAACACAGGAAGGGGCTACACAGAGGAAGGAAGGTTTAAATGATCTTCAATTCTTTTTTTTTATTTAAAATTTTTTAATTAATTAATTTAGAA
Source organism: Monodelphis domestica (assembly GCF_027887165.1). Taxonomy (NCBI): domain Eukaryota; kingdom Metazoa; phylum Chordata; class Mammalia; order Didelphimorphia; family Didelphidae; genus Monodelphis; species Monodelphis domestica. Next base: position 651,270 of record NC_077228.1, on the reverse strand, counting down.
TATTTTTCCATGGTTACATGATTCATGTTCTTTCCCTCCCCTCCTGTAGCCAACACACAACTTCACTGGGTTTTACATGTGTCTTTGATCAAAACCTGTTTCCATATTCTTGACATTTGCACTAGGGTAATCTTTTAGAGTCTACATCCCCAATCATATCCCCATCGACCCATGTGATGAAGCAGTTGTTTTTCTTCTGTGTTTCTGCTCCCACAGTTCTTCCTCTGAATGTGGATAGTGTGCTTTTTCGTAGATCCCTCTGAGTTGTTCATGATCACTGCATTGCCATTAATGGAGAAGTCCATTAAATTTGATTGTACCACAGTGTATCAGCCTCTGTGTACAATGTTCTCCTGGTTCTGCCACCCGCCATTGGCCACCCTCATGAGGAAAATGAGACCTAATGTGATTGAATGAAGGCCATAGAAGTCCAAAGTGCCCAGGCTAGGAGTCAAGGCCAAGTCTTTGGGGTACAAAGCCAGTTCTCTTCAGGGAACCATCCTTCTTCCACCGGTCAAAGGCAAAAGTGGAGCCCAAAGGGGGCAGCTGGGTAGCTCAGTGGATGGAAAGCCAAGCCTAGAGATGGGAGGTCCTGGGTTCAAATCTGGCCTCAGACAGACAAATCTGGCCTTCCCAGCTGTGTGACCCTGGGCAAGTCACTTGACCCCCATTGCCTAGTCCTTACCACTCTTCTGCCTTGGAGCCAATACACAGTATTGACTCCAAGACGCAAGGTGAGGGCTTAAAAAAAAAGTGGAACCCAAAGATGGAAAAGTTCCCCCTTGAGACCGCACTTGGTCAAGGTAGCCTCTGGCCAGGCAGGCCATTGGCCAAGGATGGGTCTTGCTGTCTTGAGA